>NW_015090893.1:17072784-17108912 GCF_001431845.1 Calidris pugnax | reverse complement strand
ATCCCATTCAACCTTCCTTCAGCTTCCAGAGGAGAGGGCCTTAAAGCTCTGTCTTAAGAGACTTGAAGACTCACTTTCTCTGCCCTCCCATGTGTGATGCAGCATCGCAGCACAATCACAGCAGGACCCTGCACCTTCCAAGGGCCAGGCTCTGCAGAAGATGAAGTGCTGCTGAGGGCAACCCCCAAGGCTGAGACCTCTCTGCTCCAGCCAGGGTCCAACTTCCAGCCCCGTCACCAGCAACCATGACACCCACCAGCATCACTGACAGGTACAACACAAATAAACAGCCTCGTTTTTTCATCTTAATCAGGTACCCAGACCTAATCTCTCCATAGAATTTTATATTTAATATCTGACAGTAGGAGGCACACTTCAGTCTATAAATGGAGGAACTATGGCAGAGAGGGGAGCTCTGCTGGGTGAAGGACCAGAGAAGCACAGCAAATGACTGCTCTCACCTGGTCCCTCAAGTCCAGAGCTCCTCTCCAAGCAAGCCCTGGTTCCTCTGCATTTCCTTCTGCACTTCCATCAGTGGGGGACAACCATCTGGGTGAGAAGCCTGCCCATCCCCTCCTGTTCCAGTAACTTAAATAAGAGAGACAAATCCTGCAGATACCACAAGTGATGCTGCTGAGGAACATTCCAACCCACCACATCAATCCAGGGCATGTTCTGACCCAACCATCACGGTGGTCCCCCATCCATAAGCAATTTTAGCAGCCTCGATCTGTCACTGACCCCCACAGTGTCACCTGGGTAGAAAGCTGCTGCCTGCCAGTGCAGAGTGTCTCTCTGGCACACACACCACACACACACACCACACGCAGTCTCTTTCACAGCTTTATTTTAAAGATACCGAAATACTTCACCCACCCCACGCAATGTTTCTAAGTTTACTTGGTGTTATCCCCATTTCACACATGAGAAAGAGAAAGATCCCTTGCTGTGATTAAGATAATACAGTAGCCGTTAGGATAAAAACCTGATAAGTCAATAAAATTCAATATAAATCACTGAAATCCATCTGAGAACGTATATATAGTCAACATAAAGCTACAATAAATTCATGTTAATTCCTGTTATTTTCAAAATTGTGTGAATAGGAGTTAAATTATTTCTGAATCCGAAACGCTCAGCTATAGGTCGTAATAGCTGAATTCATGTTAATTCCTGTTATTTTCAAAATTGTGTGAATAGGAGTTAAATTATTTCTGAATCCGAAACGCTCAGCTATAGGTCGTAATAGCTGTATGTGACCTATATACATGTATAGGTCAAAACAGCTATTTGACCTATATATTATATATCAGCTATAGCCTTATAGTGGTCAAGATACATCTTAGAGCCTCCAAATCCATTAAGACCAAACGATAGGGTTTACTTATAGGTTACAGCCTGACTTGCCCAAGCAAAGCAACTTACCAATGAAATAATTAACACAAATGCAGTAAATCCATCCATTCAGCACAAGTTGCTGATACAGGACAAAGCACAGGAGCTCCAGCATCTCCTCGCTGCCGTTTCCAAAGCAGCACCTGGTTTTCCACTTACAACTTGTATTAGCTCAATTGATATTGCTTTCCCTTTAAACTTGCCTCGCTGAAATCATGACAAAGGCACAAAATAGCAACAGAATGAGGTTTGCACCCAGAGAAAGGTAAAGCGTAGCGAATCACTCAGACTAATCTAGCTCCAGGAATCAATAGGAGCATTTTTAAACATTCCCATATATTTCTTCTTTGCTTCTGCAAGTACCAGAATAGATGGAGCCTCTCAGGCACCAATGGAATAGAGTCTAATTCATGGTATTTTGGTTTGTTTCTGCAAAAGCCTTAGAAAGATGTGACGTGTTGGGGATGGGGTCACAGCTCGCAGCCTTCAACGCATCAGCCACTTCGCTGTGCTCCTGATCTTAAAATCAAAATACAAAAAGCAGCATGAAATAGCAGCTGAAGCTCCTTTCTGTGCATTTTGCTTCTCTGGGAGATACATTAAGACATGCTACAGCTTAGTCCCACCTCGGGAGAAGAGCTTTCTTCACACCACGTGAAAAAACCCTTCCTTTTTTAGACAACTAATTACACCAATAACTGTGGAACTGCAACTCTCACAGATCCCAGCCTCTGCCCCTCCGAGGCTCAAAGCTTTCTTGCAAACTAAGAGATCCCAGTCACAGGGGAAAATACTAAAAACCACACCCCAATTTTGGAGGAAATTCCACTAAAGTTTCTTAATATATGCACAAAATTTTAATTATTTGGAGCTCATCAGAGTCAATAGGATCGGATCAGCAGCAACCACAGGCTGCCACTGGCAGGCAGCAAAAGGCTAAACCCTACCCGAGACCTGATGGATTCGCTGCCCCTCTGTAAGGAAAAAGGTACGTCCTGAATATCAGATTACATGAGATTGACATTTGTGATAGCATTATGAAGTTAAATATTATGATAATTAGCTTTAAGTTGATTTTATCTCAGGAATCGTACCAGCTTTGCTGATGTTCACACCATGTGTTTTTTCCTATCAGGGGATGCAGAAGAAGAAAATCTTAGGGGGAAAAAAATACCCAAAAGCACAACTAAAGACACGTCTATTGCTTTTTAACTTCTTCTATCAGAATTAATTCCGATTAAATCCTGAATGAGGTCTGGGGACAGGAAACAAGTAGAGAATTGCAGTTGAAATGCTCACAGCTCGGTGCCAGCCTGGCTGCACGCACCAGCTCTGCAGGTAAAGAGCTGGGATCCACAGAATCAACCCGAGAAGCACATTCTGATCTGAGTATCTGCTCCGTGAATTTTCATTTCTAACAGCCTAACACTCAGGTAAGACCTCACTCTGGGTGAAACACGTGCCAGGAGCTGGCATGGAGCAGACCCTGCGAGAAGTCAGCAGCACTGATTGCTCCTTCTGGCACGCGTCACCTCCTGACAGATGTGAACCCTGGCCCCAAGCTCCATGAACTTATCTCCTGACCCTGGAGACACTCAGAGGAGGGTGACCCTTTCCACACCACCAGCAAAAGAAAATTCCAAAATATCAAGTCTAAATTCTAAAATATGAAAGTAAATACGCCACTTTCAGACTCCACTGATGTCCCACCATTCCAACGTACCCCCAAAGCTTTTGCTGCCAGATCACAGTCTTATTTGAAGTCCTACAGTCAGTCAGTATCACATTAAACACTCTCCACCAAAGTTATCTTTATTTTTTTATCCAAAAAGATTAAAAAAACCCCAGACAGACAAGGGAGATAAGGCTGAAAAACATTTTTATCATAATAGCTGGCAAACATACATAATTAGATTTTGATAGCAGGTAAAGAGACTGTGTTTACAATAATGTTAAAATCAGCAACTTCCGTTCAAGAATAAAGAGAGGGAAGCCAGTATCTGATGATTTCACTCATGTTCTAGACCTGGAGAATGGCTCCTGTGCCCAACAGCTTCCCTGGCTCCCTTCTATCTCAGTCGGCCTAATAAAAGATATCACTTCTCCCTACAAACCCTGATTGTCATATTCTAGTACCTGACAAGTAACCAGCACAAACCCCACAGATTTTTATCTGAATTTAAAAAAGGAAGTTCTTGCATTCCCCACTGTTTGGCCTTAGAGAACTTTCCCAGTAGCTCATGGGTATATTCCTGGAAACCTCAGCTCATCTTTATTCCATACAGCAGGCCTGAAGGGACAGTGGTGGCACCAGCAATCTTACCAGTAATTAAAAAGAAATTCTAGCATAGATGGTATGTGTAGAAAATAACACATTTATTTTTACAGCAGCACGTGTAGCATCAAATGATGTGGGATTTGTTTCTCTATAGATCTAAACCCTTAGCTTCATCTGTGCTCATGAAGAGGCAAAATCTGAACTCATCCCTTCTTACCAGAAATTTAAAAAAAACCAAAACAACAAAATCCAGTTTTAATAATTATTACCTCTATTAGTTCATCTTATTCTTGCTTATATGGACTTTAGCTGTAAAGTGAAGCTACAGGGGGTCCCTACACATTGTGGATGGGATTTTGCAAGGGTGAGCTAACAGCATCTAGCTTGGGGTTGGTTTTTTCCTTGTTTTTTTCAATTGCAAACCCAAGAGAGCAGTTCTGACCAACTGCCTTCAACTACTGAGTGACCTAATGCCCTTGGAGCCACCAAGGACACACAGTCCCTTCCCCTCACCCCAGCAGTGACCGGTCAGCAGAGCTTCAGGAGAGCTTTTGGGGACCACCACCAGCTTCTCCTCGGAGCCCTTCCTAAAAGAGCAGATTTGTAGGCAAAAGCTCTGTCTCCCAAGCTGTGGAGGAGGATTTAAGCTAGCAAAAGGAGTCTGTGTTTGTGCTAAGATTTAACAGCTAAATTAAATAAGTGCACTATGCTTAGCTCCCACCGCCGGAGTGGCTGGATATTAATGGTTCTCCCGCTGGAGCCACCTCTCTCTGGAGAGCACCGTTCCCTGTGATCAGCCCATCAGCAAAGGGGACACGCACACACGGAGCCACGCTGCCCCCTCCACTCTCCTCCCTCCTCCCCATCCTCTGCTTAAAAGGAATTGCATTGCTGTTTTGACAGAAATCCTCTTGTCCCGTGGGGATACACTGAAAGAACAAACACCGGGTTCGGTTTAAGGCAGGTCTGAAAATTATCCCTACAAACCCACAAACGTAAAATGGAACCTCCACCATTAAAGTACAGAGTCAATATTTGCTTCTCTGTGCGAAGGAAAATAAGTTGGGTACTTGCAATGATTTTCATCATTGTTAAATGAACGCAATAAATGGTATATATTAAATGAATACGAATGTTAAATGAAGACAGTAAAGTGTTGTTTCACTTATGTCCTTCCCCCTATTAATTGCTGCGCTACCTGAAACTGAAAATTATCTTTTGGGTTTCCCACATGGAGGAAAAACCAGAGCAGAAGTGCCTGTTTGTGCAGAGCCATTCAGCAGGGGCAGCAGCGCTGGTCTCGCCACGAGACCAAGTCTCTCACCCTCCAGTGAACAAACATCATCTTGTGAAATAATCACATTAGAGCTTCTGCCTGCCGGAAAGGCAGAGGGGTGAAAGAAAAGACAGAGGGCTGTAATTACTATTTCTGTTTTAAAATACTGGAGGGTGCTCAGTTAAAGTGGTCTGAAAGATGATGGGGTCACCTAATCAGAGGAAGACGGCTCAGCTCTAATAAACAAGCCTTGATGAACACACTTGCTTTGAAGAGGGAACGGTGATGCCTGATGTACAGATCAGCGAGGATTTGTTCCGATGATGCTATTTATATTGGGGGAACATTAAAAGGTGGCAAAAGAGTCATTTTCAGCATTGTCTCACATTCGAACAGAAATCTGTTTCAAGTTCGCTCAAAGCCCAATTGCTTCACCAGCATCTCCACACTTCCCAGAAAGCCATTAGGAAATTCCAGTGGTAATTGCAAACTCCTCACTTTAGTGACATCTCTAATCCAGCCGACCTGTTTTGAATATATCTGGAGTTGTCATCCAAATGTGAACCTCCAAATGCGCGAAGCATGTATTATATTTCTGAAATGCTGTCTCTGCTCCTTCTGCTACCTCCATGTGAGATTTCCCTCTAATTAAGATGCCTTACAGGACTGAGGAGCATTCAGGGTTTGCAGGATAATTTAAGGTACTTGTAAGGGCTTTGACTTATTCCCCATGCTGTGCTTTACAGTAAGTAGTTGCTCCTCACTGGTTCTGAGACCGACACACAGTGATAGTCCTACATCTAGGACACATTCTGTAGCACAGGCCATGGAGATGCTCCAAGGGCTGGAGCCCCTCTGCTGGGAGGGGGGGCTGAGAGAGTTGGGGGGGTTCAGCCTGGAGAAGAGAAGGCTCCAGGGAGACTTTCCAGCCGCTTAAGGGGCTCCAGGAAAGCTGGGGAGGGACTCTGGATCAGGGAGGGGAGCCCTAGGAGGAGGGGGAAGGGTTTGACCCTGAAAGAGGGGAGATGGAGCTGAGCTGTGGGGAAGAACTTGTTTGGTGTGAGGGTGGTGAGAGCCTGGCCCAGGTTGTCCCCAGAAGCTGTGGCTGCCCCATCCCTGGAGGGGTTCAAGGGCAGGTTGGAGGGGGCTTGGAGCAACCTGGTGTGGTGGGAGGTGTCCCTGCCCAGGGCAGGGGGTTGGAACTGGATGGTCTTCAAGGTCACTTCCAGTTCTAACCATTCTATGTGCTCATCCATTAATTTAGCTCAGTTACTGGCTGCTGCAGGGGTTCAATATTTAAAGCATTATTATATAGTTAGAAGAATATAGTTCTTTTATTAAGGTTTTCTACAGGTCATATAGTTATTTCCTTGTTAAACAGTGTAGAGACAACCCAGATCCTGAATTCTGCACTCTAGGTGAGTCCCGTCAGCATCTTCCCTGGGTCGGGGTGCAGAAAAGGTCACCTCAGCGGTACATCTGCTCTAATTACAACAACCCTCTGTTTTCACAAACTGTTGTTTTTCCGTACAAATGTCTCTGGCAATGGATCATCCCTCATTGACACTGGTGCCAACGGAGTTGGACGTGTTGATAACAGCCGAGAAGCTGCAATAGGGCTGCTTCCAATTTCTGGCTTCACTGACTCTATTCCCAGGGAACAAGGTTTGCCACAGTGTTCATTCTGCTAAAAGTGGTTGATGAACTTCTGTATTTAATAGGCAATAAGAGTTAAAACCTAAACATGGTATTTATATAATCTAAGGAAAACTGAATTTTGGAAAAATAGAGGTAACAGAATACTATGGAAAAACAGAAAACTTAGATATTTTTTTAATCACCCTTCCTAACTTAGTAACTGAGAGAAAAGTTACTCTTTAAAACATCCAAATATGAAAAGTAAAGAAAACCATACTATAGGTAATTCACATCATAGAATTTCAATTGGAGGAGCAAAACAAATAGAAGGAGCATTGTACACCATTGTCACCCACTTCACAGTTGCAATGAGAAACTAAATTGAAACCTTGTAAGAAGTGACATTTTGAAAAACTTCCAATTCTGCAGATGGAAAACACAGCGCTATTTTTTTTTCCTTGTACTTTTTATTTTCCAAGCAAAAGCATAACTTTATGCCATTATCTGCTGGCTGCACAAGGTAGATTTCAGCTGTGGCCTTTCCACCAACTATTGCACACAACAAACCCCAGGAACAGACACTTTTTGATAACCCCGACAGAGCTGGACCAATGTGCTGAACAAATTTAAAAGCCAGAATCCAACTGATGCCTTTGGAAGGAAGAGGCTTTGAAGCCTATAAGTCCTATAGGTCCAGAATCACTTTTCACACATTAATTTCATTCTGGTAAAATATGCTACTGGATGAGTTTCATACTATGTGTCCCATAGTTTTACACTCAATTACAAAAAAAATCATTTGGGTTGAGATCTAGCCCTACTGAATATCACATCTTCGAGGTCAGTTGAGCAGACAGCAATTAAAAATTCAGCAGAAAAAAGGCACATTTTAACCCCACCAAACCTGAAAGAGTAGAAGGAATGACAAAAAGAGGCAAGGATGGTAAGGAGGAGAAGGGAACAAGATACAAGGATCACTCTCATGCTACTTCATACACACATGCAGTGCCCATCTTGTTACATGCAAAACAACAAACTGCTCTAACATTCTTCAAAAGATCTCATCAAACACAACAAGTAAGCAGCGTGGCGTGGACAAATAAATACTGCCTCATGGCAAACAAGGAAATATTTATGGAAGACTATTAAATTTGGATTACTTATCTCAGACACTGGAGCAGTTGCAGAGTCGCCAATCAGCTCTGCTGACTAAATACATATTTATAAATGCTTTAGCTGTTTTATTTACCCAGTGGACCAAAATGGCTTATTCATTCTGTTCTGGTTTTATTTTGGTCTATCAAGTACAGTAAATGTGCAGTTAGGTGCATAATAAAAACTCCTTTAGAAAAGTAATTACATTACCTTACACACAGTAGATTTTTCTTTCCCAAACACCAAGAACAACTGGACTATTTCACGGGTTTATAATTTCTTATTAAAAAAAATATACTGACACACACTAATTGCTGAGCTGAAATTTTGCTTGGAAACGTAAAGTCCAAAGGAAACATTTACAAACAAAGCAGAGTCTCCTGGAAATGCACTAATTTATGCCAAGTCTTTGCTAGGGCAGCAGCCACCTGAACAGATGCTCCTCATCCTGTAGGGTTTGATGAGAACTGGATGTGGTGGCAGAAGATAACAGACCCACAAGTAGGAATTACAAGGACCACTGATGCCACCACCTCGGCAAAGAGAGGCACCTCCAGGAGAAGACACCAGAGCATCATTAGACCCTTCCCTACCATAAACCACCATGTCCAACCGGGCTAATCCTGGCTGACAGCTCAACACACTGCGTTTGCCACAGGTAGAGGCCATCCAGTTATAAGAGCCTGAACTAAGAGAGCACAAAGAGGGTAATTTCTGTCTTATTTTATCTCATATTTGGGCAGTGAGTTGAAGCTCTGAAAATATTAACCTAATTGCTCTGCCTTATGGTTAAAGCTCAGTTCAGGAAGAAATGGCATGTTGAAACCTAATAGGTCTGTAATTGAAAATATACCATGCTTTTATGCGTTAACTAGACCAGCAGCATATTCAAAAATCGTGACTCAAAAACCTAATTGAGCCCATAAGCGATCCTTGGACTTGGGGTTTTCTGGCTCCAAAACCAAGTTACTCATTTTGCTAATTTCTAAGACATGCCGGATAAACCAACTTGGAGAGTATTTGCATATCACATACTGCCATTAACAGAAACATCTGCTGCCAGATTTTTTTTATCCAACCCTTACAAAAAAGTTTATTTTATAGCTGGTCTGAAAACAGGGTTTCCAATGAATATGCACCTTTCAATATTTTGTGCAAGCAGCTGTCTTCTCCATCTGAGAGAGGTTTCCACATCATGCAGTGTTCCAACAACAGTATTTCAGCAGAATTATGTGGCTGGACCAAAAAAAAAAAAAAAGTAGTATTTCACATGAATAGCAATGGACCACCTGGAACAACGGCCAACATTACTTCAAATCTCACTTTTTAATTTCAACCTGGCTGTAGCTAGGGATGCTTAAGTCAACAAAAGCTCTGTTTGTCTGAAAAATCTCTCCTTTTCTTATTCTTAATGACAGGTTGTCTTACAGGACCAGCACAAACCAGTCCCACTTTACTGCTCTAGGTCAGTTGCAGGCAAACGTTTGGCAAATGAGGATGCAGCCAAGGCAAGGTTTGTAGGACACAGTGGTCTAAAAGATTGTTCAGTTTAGCTGGAAAAAGTAGAGAAGCTTGTGGAGTCAAGGGATGTTAGGAAGGGAAAAAAAAAAATGTTAAAGTGGTTATCTCTTGGGGAAAGACAGGCAATTTACAGGCTGCAGAACAGAGAGAGATTAGGAGAGGTGAAAAAGAGAGGGAGAGACTGCCCTGTGGAGTAAAACTAATCTCTCTATTAAAGTCTTCATCAAACTTTGGGGTTCGAGCTGGAGAGGAGGTCATCCATCTCTGGCAGGAGCTGGCAGCACCACCAGCATGGCACCACGGCCTGCTGGGATTGATCTTGAGATCCTGGAGGAGGCCCTTGACATGCCATGCTGGAGGACACGGGCATGGGACAGACACTACCAGAAGTGTCCCAAAAGGCACAGCACTTGGCTTGTACCAGAAAAAAACCCCTCTTCTTTAACTCCAGAAAATATGCTCATCTATCCCCAAAGCTTCCAAATAATGTGAACTGATGGCAGGAGGTATTTACCTTCCCGGTTGGACACTACATGCTTCCTGCTGCCTCCCTCAACCTGGCTGTATCTTTTTTTGCATGCTTTCAACTTAAAATTCTTGCATAGCCTGAAGCCAAAAGGCTGCTCAGTAAACTCTGCCTTGCTGTTAACTGTTCCGAGAAGCTGGGTTGATGAAGTTGGCTTTGTGGTGTGTATTTTGGCCACAAGCTTTAAGTCAGCAATTCATGTGTGATGCAATTGGCTGTGGAAAAAAAAAAAACAAACCCTAAACATCTCAAGTGATTGAAGTTTCCTGGACATGAAGTAGTTCTAGGAGCCTTCGGGACCATGCCAGCAGATAAGGCCGTTGTATCACTGCAGGTCAGTGCAAGGTTTCATGCCCCATGTTATCTCCTGTAAATGAACATCACCAAGGGACAACTCCAGCATCTTCCACCACCCTGCAGCAGAGCTAAGTGCAGCTCGAGATTTCTGCATGTCTGCTTTTAGGATCTGATAGTGCTGTGTGATATCTACCCATGGATACTAAATACAAGGAATGCAGGCAATGGCAGCACCCTGCCCTTTCTTTTTTTCCCCTCTTTTTTTAAGTAAGATCCCTTGATGTGCCAAGAAATCATCAGTTTGACCCATCTCCAGCTGTTCCCCCACATGGTCAAATTAAGAACTGGGACTTCTTTAAAGGTGGGGCATGGCCAAGCAGGGCTGTGGTGGGCAGCACGGTGTGGCAACCAGCCCCAACAGCTTATCCTGCTGCCAAATCAGCACAGTTCATTCTGCTTTCAGACAGAAAAAGAGAGATGCCTTTGGGCACATCCAGCCTCAGGATTGCTGTGTATTCCATACTTCATAAATACATGCATTATATTCCACCTCCTTGTAAATCCCCGCAAATTCTTCTAGTTTTCTGGCTTATCTCCATCTTCTCCCTTTCCCCACCCAGGGAACTGGAGTCTGGCCACTTCCTGAGCTTGCCTACAAGCTCCTTCCTCCCACTTGCTGCTGGTACCAGCTGCCTGGTTTCCTGCTGCTCCAGAAGTTTTCGCTCCAACTCCTTCAGGTCCATCAATCTGCTGCTCTAACAAAGCCACCTACTATTATATTTACCTACTAAACATTCATGCCCATTCTGCCATGAAGGGAATTCATTCCTCCTCCTGCCCCAAAGTACTTAACTACAGAAACTGATATATCAATTTACAAGAGCCTTAAGTCTGCAAAGCCATTCTGCTTCCAGCAGCGAGAGAGCTGGGCATGCAATGGGGTTCCCACTCTGGCAGAGCTGGGCTAAACCATGGCTGCATTCACTTTTCCAGATATAATCCATCTGAATCAACAAACAGGCATTTGGAAGCCAAACGTGACCACTAGAATCAGCACTATTTGATTTGGAAAACCACTCAGAAACCCCTTGGCTGAGCCACAATTCATTGCTCAGGGTTTGCAGCTACTCATCCATGTCCAGAGTCCCATCCACGGCTGGGCAACATCAACAGCTCTGTCTAGGAATTATGCCTATTACTGCTGAGCCACAATTCATTGCTCAGGGTTTGCAGCTACTCATCCATGTCCAGAGTCCCATCCACGGCTGGGCAACATCAACAGCTCTGGTAAGGCTGTCTAGGAATTATGCCTATTACTGTTTAATTTGCTACTGTGCCCAACACTGGCTAATTAGTTGATTATTTAGGGTTCTTCCCCCCTCCACATGGTTTTACTCCCTCTGTTAACTCCTGTCACTTAAAACCACAAAATATTCCATGTTATAATTAAACACTGTTGCTGACATATGTGGGAATGAACAATTTTGCCCCTTCCCCAGTTTGGGTTATCCTGACTCTAAGATAAAATTCAAGCTAAAATATGCCTTGGGCAGCTCCTTGAAAATATTTTTACCTTCATTATTTCTAATTCCCTACCAACATTGCAAAACTAGGCATCCCCACTGCATCATGCATTTGAAGAATAATGTTCAAGTGGGATGAGGTACAAAAAGTGCTGAGGGACTGCAGTTTCTCAGAAAACCAGGAGCTGAACATCAGATTCATATTCTGTCCCAGCCAAATATCCTTCCCCAAGTAACAGATTGCTGTTCACTGACAACGTATGCCCTGAAAAGCCAGAGATAATAAAGATTCCTATGACAACAAAGCAGCTCAGATGGACATGAACCTTTGCTTTAAGTAAAAACTGAGCAATTGTTAAAAATTAATATAATAGATGTGGAAGTTATTCCTCTCTGTGATCCTACAAAACCAGGTATTTTTAAAGTTATAACCCATCCTCTGAACTTGAGGCATGTTCTGAAGATACAGCTGGTGTTTCTGGACTTGCAAACTCTGTATGTACATAGTATATACAGATATGTACATTTGGTATATTGTATATTATCTTATAATGTGGATGTCATTGGAATAGACAGACAGCAGAGATCCTGGGAGTACAGCTGCTTCTACAGAGCAATGCAGCCACAGCTGCTGATTTTGGAGAGTTTTGACCAGGTCATAAGGAACAAAACCACATTTCTTGGACTCTAGCAATAGGAAAAGAACAACAGGATAGGAAATTAGTAGGTGATTTACTACGAAAGTAATTACAGCCGATCATTTCATTGTGTTCTTGAAGGGTTTGGGGAAGAGAAACTTGCCATTCCTGCCAAGTTTTGAGAGCCTTTCATCTTCCATGGATAGGTGGAAATTTGAAATGTGCGAGAAGAAAGGATGCAGTGAATAGAATTTCTAAAGGGCATTACTGTTTTATAACCAGGAGTCAGTTTTTCATCTAGGACATCAGAATTGATGTCAAGTGGCAAGTAATGAAATATTTCTTAAGCTCTTGGCTGGATCCTCCACCACTGCTAATTGATGCAGCTCCAGAGATTTTCAATAAAACTATGGCAACTTGGGAAAGGTCAGGCAGGGTGTGCTCTATTCCATTGCTCCTCATTGTGATTAGAAAACACACTGTAACAATGAGGACTGTGTATTCTTTATAAATATACACAAATACAAACACAACATCCACAGCACAGAACTTGTGAGTACTTCTGAGAGGTTTCAGCCTTTTTAATTCAAAGCAGATAGTTAAAGTTCATATCTTTATGGTAGCGTGATGTCATCTGACTGAATAAATCTGGAGTTGCATCTCATTTAATAAGATTATATGGCCAAACAGAGTGGAAGCAATCTGCTTGAACATTTCTTGGCTGAATGGCTTCAAAAGCATCTTTTGACACTAATTTGTTGAATGGATGATTGCGAGCAACATAAAAACAAATTAAAAGTTTGAAGTGCTTGGGCTAGATCCTCAGCTAGCGAAAAAGCAAAGGTGGTCCATTAAATTCAGTATGGCTTTGCTCATTTGTACCTACTGAAGATCTGGCTCTTTATGCTTAATGTGACTATACACAGGCTTGGGCATGGAGTTCTACTCAGCAGGCAATTTATCCTGATGCTGAGCATCCTTTAGCCCCACGCTGCCAACAGGAGCAGGAACATTTGCCAGCTCCAGAAGCTGCAGAATTACCTCCCGTGTTCTTGCAAATAAATAGCTGGGGAAACCACCCGAGGCCCTGTTCTGCTAGACATGGGGAAGCTGATGGACCTGAATGGCTTTTACATACAGAAATTGTGCAGGCCAATTTACAGCAACAGGTAAGTATCACACATTCATCTACACTCATTACACAGTGAAAACTCACCAATCTTTAAAATTAAGCTCCACCACTGTCAAGGCAAATGCTGGCAGTGCTCCCTTTGGAGCCTGGTCTGGTGCTCCTTCCAATTTACCACAAACCCTTTAGTCCCCCCATTTTCTAATAAACACTATTTTCCATCCTTTTCACTAAACAGCTGTTGTGTCCACCTGATCCACATAAACAGCTGCTTTTCCCAGCTCCCTACTCCTGTTTTGTTCTATTCTCCTGCATTATTCCACTGTCCTGGACGCCTGAGGGAAATGTGCAGTTTATTAACTTTTTTTGCTCAATTTCCCTTTCCTAAGCACTAAGGGCAGGTAGTGCATAGGAGCCTGCAACAATGCTAAGACCTGAAACCATATGTAAGCAGATGGAGTGAACAATAGACAAGTATTTAAATAGAAATGGGAAAAGAAAGAAGACTGGAAAACTGGGGAAAAAAAACCACAGCTTTGTCTACTCTAACTTGCGCCCTGATTTGAGTTTAAGAGCAATAGAAAGAGATGGTATTCAAACCCTGTGCTTCTTTACCACACACTGGGTTTTCTCAAGTTGTGTTTTTGTCTGGTTTTGGTTTTTTTAAATCACAACCTGGCACCTCACACCATACTCTGTTTTCCATTACATGAGCATGATGTGGGTGGAAACTGCAGCGAGTCGTAAGTGCAAGAGCAAAATTTTGACTTAACGGGTTTAAACTGAATACAGGAAAATACTCTTGCAGCTTCGAATCAGCTACCATAATGAGGTTTTTCAGGTTAAAAGATAGTTTTTAGTCAAAAAGATAATACTCAAACACCAGTCCGGCATCCCTGGAACAAAATGGATCTGCAGCTATTTCCATTTAAATTCAAGAAGGAAATCAGTCTTCATCCATCAGGCTGGAAGACGGCTGCCAGCTGCAGTCAGGGCAGCATCTCCCCTCCATACCACAGCAATTAAAAGATCATGTAATTATAGCTGATCTAGCCCCCACAGAAGTCAAAGGAAAGCCATTCATCGACTGTAATGAGCTTTGGAGCAGCTTCAGAATTTCTCCAGCATATGTAGCCCTGACACTCCAGAAACCAAAAGCCTCCCAGTTTAATTACACTCATCCACAGCTTAAAAAAAGCAAGAAAGTGTTTTCACATCTTTCTTTCCTCCAATACAAACACAACCCAGCACAACTGACCATCAACTGTCTATTAAATGGACTATTTATTGAAGGAAATGAGAATGGCCAGTTAGTATTTACCCCTGGGCCATTTGACAATAATCAGGGCTTTGCTTCCTTCGAAAGAAAAATATCTGCTTTTAGTCTAAAAGACTCAAACTTTTTGTTCAAAAAAAAAAAGAGGAAAAAATTCTGAAAAGTGTAAGCCAGGATGGACCCTCCTTTCACCAAAAGCTCTTTAATTATTCGGGTTCACCCATGAGCATGGGATAATAAAAGTAGGCACAGAGCAAGTTTGCTCCAGCTCTCACCTTTGTGGTGGTTGCCATTAGATGTTTTTAAGTTTCAAAGTTTTTTCTGTCAAATCTTCCACCAAGGGAAGGCAACAAGCATAAACCTCCCACCCTCAAACATTTTCTAATCATCTTATTTCCTCAGGTAAAGACCATTATCCCTCCAAATTACCATTTCCTCAGGTGAAAACCACCATCCCCCAAAATTGCCTGAACCTTAAAATCCAATCATAGCATATCACAAAACTTATAATAAATCCTTTCATGGGCATAACAAAAATTTTGACCCTCCTGTTATTTTTTCTAGCACTGAGCGGTATCTGCTCTGCACACATTTTAATACTGAACAGGTTTCTGAAGGAGGCTTTTGTTGAATTATTTTATAGGCACTATTGAGGACTAACACCAGAGAGGAAGATACTTAATCATTGCTGAAAATCCCCAGGTAGCTCCGCAAATCCACAGGCTTTTGTGACCAAGATGTATTTACCCCGTTTGTTGGCATTTCCTTCTTGACTTCTGAGGAGTTTGCAGTTCTTCAGACATATGTGATTATTCACAGATTGCACTGCTGGGCATAAGTCCAATTTATCTCTAGACCTTAACTCCCCAACTACCATCCCCTTCTCTCTGCTCCATCCATGGATCTAAGAAGCCTTCTGACAGAGAAGTTCATTATATTGAATTCATTTCTGAATAAAAGGTATGGTTTCAGCCCTCCAAATGCAAGTCTTACCCATCCTCTGAAGGCAATCAGCCTAACTGAGCCTGGAGATTTGGTGTCTAGAGGCACTGATCTCAAAATCAAGCTATTACTCTGAAGTACCATTTTCCAAGCACCCATGTGGTCTATAAACTCAATCCTGCTTTCAGAAATCCCTATATTTAAGGTCTTACAGGAGTCAATTGATTTCCCTGGGAAGAAAATTTGGCGAGCCAAGTCATACCTGAAGCAGGACTAGGGGTAATTCCACAAAATTTTATTCATGAAGTCCATTTTCACAAGACTGGATTCACTCTCCATGTCTACAATGACTTGTACCACAGAGTCTACAGCTACAGCAGGACTGAAATATCTCAATTCTGCAACCCTGAACCATCCAAGACCCCTCCTCAGTCTGAAATCAAGGGAAGTCCAAGAAAACTGGACTTCTTCATGAAGAGTGGCAGGCTTTTGACCAACACCACACATATGCTGGAAACCTGAGCTAAGCAGATTTCACCTTTAGCAACAGCCATATTATTTAAATTATTTAAGCCTCTCTGCTGCCTCAGCCTCACAGCAAAAAAATAATTAAAAAAACCACAAAAAACCCAAACGGAGATTATTTGCCCAGATAACAAGTCACCCTTGGACCTGACCTTTTTCATTTACGCAGTAAAACAGTGGTGGCCTCTTCCCAATATATGGGATGCCTGAAGAAATTAAAGAAGCTGCTGGAGTAAAACAGGGTGATGCATGAATCTGTTGAACAGGAAAGTGCCACCTGCCTCACGTTACCCTGAGACAGATGAGGCAAGCAACTGCCTGATCCAGAAAACATCTGCTAAACAAAATCAAATTTAATGATAACCAGAACCAGCTCTTTGATGGCCAATTCTCACCCAGCTGCAGGGAACCATCAAAGAACCTCTCACAGCAGCAGCTAATTAGTTACTAATGCACAAGAGTTTAGAGGAGCAGGATCCAAGCTCCAGGCACCAGCACATCTCCCATTTCCACTGCCACACCTTGGGATGGATTTTCACCATGCTGATGCATCAAAAGCCTTATCTGGAGCTTTTTCTCCCTGAAATGCTCCAGGGTCAGAGTTTAGATCCTCTGCCAGCATCCAACAAACCTTGACTTCCACCCCCAACACCATCATGCAGTTCTGTGCTGAATGAGCAAGTTTTCATTGAAAAAAAATAAATCTACATTTTGCAACTCTAAGAGCTGTCAGGCAAGCACTGGGAGGCAGTCTCTTTGAAATCCCACAGCAGTACACTCTTTCAAGTGTGTAAAGTATGTTTGTTTTAAAAAGCTACTGCAAGAATACTCAACACCAACACACACATTGAAAGAAAATAATATTTTTTTTCCTACCTTTTCTTCTTGTAACTTCAAACCTTCTGGCATCCTATAAGGAAAAAGAGAATGTTTTGTGTTTGTTTTTTTTTTTAAATACAAGAATTGTTCAAAGGCAGCATGAGCAGAAACCCCTAAAAACATTAGTCATTGTCCCAGAGAAGCATCTATGAAGCTCTGCACAATAACTGCAGAGTAATTACAGGCATAGATTTCAGTTTGTCCACAAATATTTAATGGATCAATATATCACCTAAAATGATTCATCATTCTGTGATAAGTTACATGGTAGAGCACAATATCTTTCTTTAAAATAGATTTTTTTTTCCTCTATTGATGTTAAAAGGGAGCAGCTTGGAGGGTTGTTATTATTACTACACCAAGGATTCAGGGTTGAGGAGGGAGGAGCCATTACAGATATTTTTAGCAGAGACTTGTTTAAATACCTGAATAATTTCAAAGCCACTAGACTACTCACACTTAGAGCTGAGGACTCATTTCAATCATCACACCCCTACATCATTTGCCCTATTTCTTGTGAAGCCTCCCCACCACCTCTAATAAAGAAACTTCTTTTTAAAAGACACTGAGTAAAGTCTCAAAGGGCATTGCATTCCCAGACAACACTAGCTACTTATACTAATGGTGAGACTCCAGGGGAATAAATATTTAATTCCAAGCAGTAACATTATTTATGGGTTAATTACAGATACTTACAATTGCCATCATTCGAGTTACTTATCATAGAATGGTTTGGGTGGAAAGGGACCTTAGAGATCACCCAGTTCCCCCTCTGCCCTGGGCAGGGACACCTCCCACCAGCCCAGGTTGCTCCAAGCCCCCTTCAACCTGCCCTTCAACCCCTCCAGGGATGGGGCAGCCACAGCTTCTCTGGGCAACCTGGGCCAGGCTCTCACCACCCTGACAGCAAAGAATACTTCTTGCAACGAGTATTAAACATAGCAGAATCATGGAGTACTGTAAAAGACCATCTTGCCTGGAATCCCGTTGACCTGGGCAGTGTCCACTGGTTCTGACAGCTGATGCACCCCACTGAGTGCAACCTTAAACTTGGAAGACCTCAAAGAGCCATCTCCACCATGGTACCCCTTGGCACACACTCAGAGAAGAGGAGCAAGCTCTCCAGTCCCCTGCCTGAAGCTCCTAAGGCAGGTTCTTCCTCTTGTGGATTTGCCTTGTTTAACCTCATTTCATCCCCTTTGTGCTCACTCTTCTCAGATGTTTATCAGAGAATGAAGTAGCAAAAAGGTTTGTTTCTCTCCTCCTTTTGATAGGGAAATAACACATGGCCTCCCCAGACATCTGAGCTTTCTGGCCCACCTGATGCTTATTGTGATTTTATTGGTACTTTTTCCCTTTTTTAAAAATAAAGTACCTCCCTGCAGACCACGTTTTGACAAAGGGAAGGAAAGTATAGTGCCAGGCATCTAATGAAATATATCCACAGTCCCCTTCTGCTGGACAGAGGGCCTTGCCACAGGGTAATTGAAAATACCAAAAGCTGCCACTGGAGCACACGGTAAAGAATGTGGAGCTTTTCAAAGTGAGAGAAGATAGAAATAAACAAAAGAAAAAAACCAAACAATAAATCAGTGTATGGAAGTAACAACAGCACCTGCTGAGCTAACTCCTGAAAGCCTCACCTCCCTCACCCGAGCACATCAGACAGCATCGGGTAACTCGGAACGAGGTGTTTTATTCAAGGATGTAGTATCACACACAGCACACACAACAGTGGTGAAGAGATTCGTGGGCTGCCTGCAGAAATGCTCTGCTCTCTCCCGTCCCTCTCCCAGGACCCCCATGAGGGGAAGGAAAAGGGGGGGCTCTCTCAAAAAAACAAAGCTCTTACCAAACCCAAGAAGGATCAAAGGCAGTCTCCTTGGCACTCTAAAGTCAACTGAGGGGAATAAACCAAAAAAAAATAAAAAAGGGTATTTGCTTATAAAAATACTAAGTCATTATTCCCCACAGGAAGCTACCTCAGTGATCTTAAGAAATATGTAAAATGGCATTCAGGATTAGTACAGACTTCAAAGCATTTATCCTCTTTAGGCAGCAAAGCTCTGAGCTGCGTAGACAGTTATACTCCAGGGACCTCTCACAGCTTTTCAAAATATTAGTTTGAGAGGTGGGGCACGGGATTAAAAAAAAATAATTCAGATACAGCCTGCTATCATGAAGCCCGTGTACATGTAATATATGCAAAAGGGAAGAGTACTTTTAAAGTTCCCCTGGAGTCCCTCACTTTAACAAGCTGTTTGAATTCTCTGCATTTCAAAAGCTTAGAAACACTAAAACTAATTACAACTATTACATTGATCAAAAGGAAAAAAAGACAATCACACTTTATAAAAAAAACTCAAGTGTCAGCTCACTTGTATTAAATACCCTTTTGGTATTTCCATGAAAGGAACTGCACAGACATCGGGAAAAACAAAGGATGGTCTTCAAAGTTTCCCTTCTTTTACTCTGTTCCCCTTATAATTATAAGCTCTAATGAATGTAAACTACCCCAAAAAACAGATGTGGGATTCAGAGGAAAAGCTTGTTAGAAATGCAGTGGGAGGATGTGAGGTCAGGCTACAATTCATCACTTCTCACCTGGGAGAGTATCAGCACTTGATACATCCCCCAAAACATCCCCTTCCATGGAGAAAAGGCCAATAGCATTGAGAACACTCAACACTTCAGGGGAGTACACAGAAAAATGGGAAATTATAAAAATACCTGGCAACCCTGGGAAGGCTTAAAGAGCAGCCACACAAAGGCACCAGCTCCAGGTGGAGACACAACAGTGGGTTCTGTCCTTCTGGTAAAGCAAGCTATGGCAGGGACTCTTAATTTTTCTTGGTTTGCCTCAGCCAAATTATTTCTCTCTTCCATAGCACAGAAATGATGCTGATTTTTCTCCTTTAGGGCATGTTGAACATAAGACCTTTCTATTCATGATGTAATATACCACTAAGAGACACTACCAGCAAGGCTGGCCACAGGCACGGCGCCGTGCTCCACGCTGTGGCAAGCTCTTCACAAAAAGGAGTAGCCACCCTTTCTTTGAAGTGCAAGATACTGCTCTCAAGTGAAAATCACACAGAGGTTTTAATAGCGTTACTCAGAGAGAGCCAAACTATTTTGATAAAAATGACATTAAAGTTCTGGGATGCATTGCCTGAGGAACACTTTTCTGCAGAAGCCATAAAGCAGATGGTTATAAATGAGACTTATTTCATGGGCACCATTTAACGACTGCAAATTCCTTTAACTAAAAATCTAATTTTATCAGAGCATAAATCATATGCTTTGAAGGGAAAAAAATGTTTCAGATTTCTCATTCCTTCTATAAAGCTTCTTCATGAATACCTTTTTAAAGTACCATTTCATTAATGCAATACAACAGTTTTATTTGTCAAGGTTTGCTTTTAGCACCTATTTTCCTCCTTTTTAATGTTGGTTAATTGAACACAGAATAAAAGGCCTCTCTGTTGCCTATCTGAAGGGCCTCATCATTGTTATGAGGAAACCAATGGAGTATGTTTGCTCCAGGTATTGCTTTTCACCAGACACGTAGCTACTGGAAAAACTGCATCTCCAAAGGACCAACCAACCCAGTGTCAGCACGAGAGAGCAGATAGTTTCATCAGGTACCATTACTAATCCTTCCCTGGATTAGGAGTGACAAACATAAAAATAACAATCAGAAAAATGGTTTGCCACCCACTGTCATAGAATCATAGAATTGTCTAGGTTGGAAGAGACCTTTAAGATCATCTAGTCCAACCATCAACCTAACTCTGATTAAAAATAAAACCAAAAGAAAGTCACACAGCTTTGCTCCCCCATCACTGCCACGTGTTGCCCATCAAGCACCTGCCTGAACCTTTTGTCATTTAACAATTTTGTTTCACACAAAGCCCTGTTCTCCTCTTGAAAAAAAGAACCTCAGGCTTTGAGGAGATGGCATCAGGAGGTCCTGCCAAGGTGGAACAGCCTGGTGGTGTGACAGGCTCCTGCTTAATGCTGAATCACAGGCCCACAGAGGAGCAGAGCATTGTGGAATGAAGAACCAGACTCCATTCAGAACACAGGAAATTCATTGTGCAGTGTTAAAATACAACTACACAGAGGGATACACAAGATAGTGCTGTGCTTGGCAGCCAGTGTGCTGCAAACTGATCTACTGACAATCATTCCTGATGGATCCAAGCAGCAAAACCACTTGCAAGTTGTTTGGTATCAGTGTAAATAAAGCCTTTAAACACTTCTGAATAAAAAAACACCCGTATCTATGTTTGTCCTACATCCCCACAAATAACAGACTGTGTGCTACACAATACTGTGATGCTCTTCGTCCTGCAAATCCCCATTGCAGGCAGAGAAAACTACGTGAGCTTTGGCTCTTCTGCAGCTGAAGCAGGAGGCAACAGACTGTGTGCTACACAATACTGTGATGCTCTTCGTCCTGCAAATCCCCACTGCAGGCAGAGAAAACTACATGAGCTTTGGCTTTTCTGCAGCTGAAGCAGGAGGTCTCTTGTCTCCTGACTGCTGGAAAAGGGGACATTGCACCATTTATGGGGAACACAAAGCACCTTCTTGCTCAGGCTCTGATTTCCACCAAAATACTCTACAGTCAAAGGTTTTCCTTTCTCACATATCGTATTTTACTTCAGGCTCCACTGAATTCATGGCAGGGGGGTTTGCACTCACCGATAATGGAAGATTCAGCTTCAACTCCTGTCCTTGAGCAAACTCAAGTTTGCTGGAGAGCCCTGTTTGGTGTCTTGGTACACCCTTCAGGGTACCAATTTTGGGTCTCCAGCAAGGGGAGCCCAGGAAACACAGAAGACAAACCATTACAATAAGAACACCAATTTCTTCATGATCACATCAGGTTAGCTTTATTACACCAATGCTAATCAGCATTTTCACTTGTGGGAGCTGCTCTGACATAAATGGGGGTGGTGGGGGCAAGGAAAGACCACATGCACATTCCTCTTAGATTCATAACTACAGGCAAGACCAATGCACTGAAAGGGTAATGTCTGATTTGCAAAAATAATGGTCTACAAAGGCAAAGAAATTGCTGCACCAAACTGTGGTGACTTGTTTATCATGCAGCAATCTAATTCCCACACCTCAAGGGCAATCTCTATTAATAAACATCCACACATTCTCTCCTCCAGCCAAGGAAGGAGCAGGCAGAAGAGTCATATGGATGCTCTAACTACACAAAATTATTATTGCAGCATGAGCAAGGGGAGGTCGTTTGGAAACAAAGCTGATCCAGGAGTGTCTGCAGGAAGCACAGCGTGACTCAGAGCTTCCCAGAAGCTTTAAAACACCCCTGGGACTGAGGACACAAACAAGCTGCTCTTGAAGTTCTCCTCAACTCTAGGAGAGTGAGATAGTCCAGCCTTTAGGCAGGCAATATTAACCATTTACAGCAAGTTTAAAAAAGTGTCATAAATTCTAGATACCTAATAACTGCTTGATTATGTATAAAATCACATCAGTAGCAGCTGCTGTGCATGATTAAAAGCAATCTGTTAACCCAGATCTACAGCTGTGGAGTAAACATTAAGGTGTAGGATATAATACACATCCTTAATAGTCCTAAATAAAAATATGCCAACCCACTCCTAAAATAGCCACCACATGTTCTGTCATACACATGGTTCCCCAGTTCATGGCTGCATGGATTTATGTCACACACAGGGCACTCACAGGACAGCCCCAGTGCTGTCTCATGGTGGGACAGAGGAGCTGGAGCACAAGACCCAGCTTTCTGCCCTAAAATAAAGCTCTCAAATGCACACACAGTCTAGAACTGTTAAAAATTACAGTAGCTACATAATACTTTATACTTGGTATAACTGATAGGCTGAACATGTAGACAATCTACCAACAGGGAGGGAAAAAGGACCATTTCCTGATTTTTCTGTAACTGTTGTTCTTCTTTTGTCCCTGCACATCCACATGTGGCCCCATGCAATCTCCTGCATTCTAATTGGAAAAGCGAGCACACTTTGCAAGGTTAGTAATTAAACAGTCACAATTAGGCTCGAAATCAGGAAAGACAGGTTTCTGTCTGCTATTTCTTCCTAGCTTTCCTTTGACTAAAACCAGAGGATGAGGCTTCTAACCCATACGTGCAGAGACACATCACGAGCAGGAATTAGTATTTTAAGGTGCAAATCTTCACAGCGGAGCGTCTCTTTATAGTTCTCTTTATTTCCCAACTTCCCCATTTGCAGATCAGGATTTACAGAGATTTCTATACAGCTGGGCATTTGCCATCCTGTTCCTCTGATCCCACAAGCGTGATGTGCACCACCAGGTTTGGTACCAAAGAGGTACCAACTGCCCTCAAGTGCAGCAATTCATAGGATAACCTTACCTTGCAGTAGTTTTGGTCTCCTGCCCTTTAATAGTGATGTAGATTTATTCAGAAGGAATATTTTTTTTATGACCATAAGCAAAAGTTAACACGGGGGACTTTGCCAAAAAAACCAATAAATGTAGGAGATGGAAGAGATGCAGAAGAGCAGGTACCACGTCTCAGATCCACAGGTCCCCTGCATTGCTGGAGCACAGCAACCCTCTTAGCAGACACTCCAGAGAAGAGGCTGCAGGGTTTCTGCAGGGGGATAAAGCAAATCCAGCACACACAGCCAGGCTCACACCAGGTCTGTCACTAAATTAAACCTTACCCTTGCACGCAGCACCTCCCCAGGGACCTGCTCCCAGGATCAGCCTAACTGCTGCATAGTTTCTAAATATACCCCCCTCACTCATTTAGCAAATTAATAAAGAAGTGGCTGTTCCTATTAATAGATGATCATCCCAGGGATATTTTTTTTTTCCTCCCTTCTTCAGAACATGCTCTTATCTCAAGTGAGGGGTCAAGACAATTACTGCCACCCAGTACAGGGTTGGTGAGGCACCCTGCATACAGACCTCAGCATTTACAGTGGTTATGACTAACACACAGCTGAGGTTGACAATCAGGATCTTCTGTTTACAACCACAAAGCATATTTTCCAAAAAAAATTATGCTAATGAGGCAGCAAGCATGCACTTTATTTTTTTCGAGCCAGGCAACGGGGAAGAAAATAAATCACACACTGCTGTTTAAAGCAAGCTCACTATCAGGACAGACGCTGGCAATTGAGATTTGTCCTGTCTGGTATAAACACTGAGAGAAGCTCTGATGTCTCACATCACACAGTATCATCTGCTCACCCATACGGTAGCTAATTGAGGTAATTGCTGCATCTCTGATTTTACTCACTACTATTTCTGGACTTCAGATGAGAAAACCCAGGTACAGCTCCATAAATTTTCACAGTGTCATAGGGAAGCTCATGGGATGCCTGTTTTAGAAACCCCAAATTTGCAGATGTACCCTTCCTAATTTAAAAAAAACCAAAGAGAATTCCCCTGCTTGATGGTAGAAAGTATTTTCAATAGAGCTGTCATCCGTTAAAAACTACTGCTAGAGCCTTTTTATTAAGGGATAAGATGCTACATTTGGAAAAAAATTAGTCAATATTTAGTCTTTTAAGGTTAAGTAGCTTCTGAACAGAATATCAGCAAGTGTAACCCTCTGCCACATCACAGCCAAGTTAAAATTGCCTTAGATTTCTTATTTGCAGGATGTTTTACTCTGGTCTTATTCTCTGCTTCAGGAATATACCAGCATTTCCCCACCAGGTGTGATTTTTCACAGTTGCTCAACTGTGACAAGAAAAAAAACACTTCCTGAGACTGGATTCCTGTGGTCAGTCTGTGCCACAGCTCAGCACAGAGCCAGGCACCCTGAGCCCATGGTCCCTCCTCTGCCCAAGGACAACATCCAAGCACTGACCATAACCATCAATGTAAACTAAAACTCTTCAAATTTTATGCTGTTATTCAAGGATGTAGTACCTGCCTTGTTTCAAGTAACCTGACATTCAAATTTTCTACTACTGCTAAGATAATAGCATTTATTAAACCCTCTGGGTACCATCCCATAAGATCCAGCATTTATGAAACCCTCTGGGTACCCAGGAGGGGGTAAGGGGGGTTTGGGGATGCAGAGGAAGGACCCCAACACATATATCCAAATATGATGGAAATATTCCACAGCACCATGAACTGCAGATACTCTGATAACCAGCACTTGGGGCAAAAGCTTATCTCCCCAGGGATAATATTAACAGAATACCAGGTTTGAAGGGACTTCAGGGATCATCTGACCCAACCCTCCTTGGTAAAAGCACAGTCTGGACAAGCACCATGTCCAGCTGGATCTTAAAAGTGCCCTATGATGGGGAATCCACCTCTTCCCTGGGGAGATTATTCCAGTGACTAATTGTTCTCATTGTGAACAAAAATCCCCTCTTGTATCCACATCAACGCAGGTAACAAGAAGTGAATTATTAGTACAAACCAAAATGGTATCAAAATAAATTTAAGTCTTGTCTCCCTTTACCTTCATCAATGTTTAAAACAGGCACAGGCTGTAGCCCAGTATAGATACTAATTCAAATCTGATTCATTCCTTCCTTTCTCCAGACTGACTTATAAGCAGGAAGAGCACACACATGGCAGAGAATACATTACTAATAATAATTCTTAAAATAAACACCAGGATATTAGATCTTCAACTGCATATAAAATTGATACACTGTACCTGTTTTATTCCAAGCTCATGCTCTGAAATTATGCCTCTATTTGAATTATAAGTAAAAGCTTTTACCAAAAGCCTTTGCAATTTTGTACCTTCCTTCCCAAAGCACTCCTGTCGCAGAGTGTCAGATTAGGAAATATGTCTTTGCTGGGGGAGGGAGCACAAAAATCACCCCCCGTGACTCCCCTGCAGGTTGGAATAACCAACTGTGGTCTTCAGCCGCAGCAGTACGTGGAGCAGCATCTAAGAATCTGAAGATAATTAGGAATTCCAGAAGTAATTGATACCTCTGGACAAGTGCAGTTGAGGCTGTGAGGGGACACCAGAGGGATGCTTTATCCTGTGCAGGATGGCACCAGAGGGCTGGTAAGACCCAGCATTTGCAGTTGTAGTGAAGGTTAAAGTGACATTTATTAGTTGGAGATTTTAAGCAGTTCACGTGCCATGCAAGCAATAACTAACAAACAAGCCAAAGGATGGGCATCCTATACAGCCAAAACCTGAATGCCAGTAAGAAAGTTGTGGTACCTTGAAGAAATGAGCATGTTTGCTGCTTACATCAGCATATAAATAAATGTTGGTATAACTATAACATGATACTTTGAGGTTGGCGATATAATTTAAGGCATAAAGCAAAATAAGGTAACAAAAATAATAATGGGCAAAAACAATCAAGAAAATGAAATAGTCCTGGCACAGCTGGTCTAGTTTACCCTTGAACTGTCACAGTCCAAATTGGATAAATCACTGCACACTGACACTGTCTTGCTCCTTACAGGGAACAGTGAGGTGAGAACATCTTGCAGCGCAGTGTCCCAGTGCCTGGGTCTGTGAGGGCCACTCGAGGGAGCGCTCGGAGCATCACTTGTGAGCCCTGCGCTGGAGGAGCCTCCCCAGGGACAGAGCTCTTCTCCTGCAAGAGCCTGGGACACATTTCTGGTGTCCCATGAGACTTCTTAAATAGGAGGGTGGGTGGCAAAAATAGAGCATGGAATGAAAGCCAAATGAAAGCAATTAATTATTTCTACAAAACCACCCAGCAGCTCTGGTTCTGCAGCCCAGAGCAGACCCTGGGACACCTCCTGGTCTGTCCTGTAACTACTCAGGAGCTTTCAGTGACATCCAAATAGTACCTTTAACAGCTCAGCACAAACCAACTACACCTGTACATGCACAGGATTGTTCTCCACTGTCACACTATCCAGCTAGGACAATATTGTTCAGGCTACCTGCCAGCAGCACCCTGGAAAACATAATATGGGATTTTATTTCTGAGACATAGCGCTCTGCCAACGTGTGTTTGAGGAGCTCCTGGCAGCAGATAGGAGACCCACTCCTGGAAGAGCCAACCGGAACCTGCAGCACCACAGGTTGAGAAGGGGAGATGAGAAGCTTGCCCCAGGAACCATGGCAAAAACAGCCTGGCTTCAGCACATGCAGAAAAGCAGGGAAGAGAAGGAGAGCTATTGAAATAAATTTCCAGCTTGCCCCAGGAACCATGGCAAAAACAGCTTGGCTTCAGCATATGCAGAAAAGCAGCAAAGAGAAGGAGAGCTATTGAAATAAATGTCAATATTTAGTAAGATGCTTTTGTAAAATACCCCAAGTAGGTTGAAAAGTCAGCCAGAGCTACTAGTGGGCACTACTTTGTAGAGACCAAGTGGAGTAGTACTGCTGGGTTTCCATCAGCATCTCCTGGTCAAGTTCTCCTTCAAATCTGAACACCAGGATTATTTCAGATCCAGGTTGTTTATGTCTCTTGTTATGCTCATGCTGGAAACTCCCTTCACAGCAACTGCAAATGATTGGCAGAGCTATGTTTTTAAGAATTCCTTTCAAGAAAGGAGAGGTGACCCCAGATCGCATCATCTGGTGCTTCATGGGCAACTCAAAGCCCTTTTAAGCCAGCAGAGCTACCCTTGAAACGTGGTCACCTCTAAAACATCCACCTTTAGCATGGAATCAGCCTTGCTGAAGGCAGTGGCAAAGCTCATCCAAAAATATCACCCCAGAGTGGTGACCTCCATATATTTAGGTATTTTGGCATATATTCCACTCAGTAGGATTTACTCCTGTGATGGTTCAAACCTGGGAAGCAGCACCTCCTAGCTCCACAAAAGTCCACGTGCAGCATCCAGAAGCTCCAAGAGCTTTCCAGCATCCTCTGGAACCAGCCTATGAGAAGTTTCACAATGTAGAAGTGACAGCACTATTCTCCAAAACTAATATAGACCTGGCAAGTGACAGCTCTTTAGTTAAATACTAACCTTGTCCTTATTTTAATCAGGTTTTGTGTTTTAGTTCATTCTACACCCATGGAATTTCAGACCATGTGCACATGTTTATTAACTATTGCAATCAGGACCAAAAATATTTCAGAAAACAAACCTCTTCTCAGCAACACCCCATAAATTTGAGAAGTGGAAGGCTGAGCATCAAAAAAGATAGACCATTGCTGTATTAGAGTTAGTTCCTCATGCAGAAGGGCTGCATATTGCAGTCTATGGCCTCCAGACTTATTTTCCCCTTATAAATGCAAAGCACAACTGCAATAATTCTACCACAGACCATGAAGAAATCGATTTAGCAATCTGAACATAAATTAAGCAATGTTTTTGATTCAGTAAACTTGTTCCTATGTAGATCAGAACAAGTATTAGTGAAGGTCAGTGACCCATACCCAAGTATTTGCTTTGATGAAGTTCATAGGAATTTTAGATCAGAGCGCACTTCAAATTATTTGACCTGTGAATTAACCCTTTACATATTTTTATGCAATTTTAGTGAATTGCTAGGAGCTTTTCTATTTGTCATTCAATGTTTTGAACACATGGTAATGGAATTACATATTAATTAAACCACACATTTGGTAACCAACAAACACTTCAAGAATAAGGAGCTCCAAGTGGAACAAAGCCCAAGATGAGTAGGAAAGGATTTCAAGTGATTTTTATTATCAAAAAGGTGTTATGGCTATACTATTTTCTGAAAGACACAATAAATGCCTTTTGAGAGCAGTTCTCAATTTCACTGACCCACCTAAAAGCTATGGCCAGGGCTTCCAGATTCATCTTGGTGTTTGGTGCCACAATGTATAAACACTATTTCTTGTGGAACAAGCTTTCTGCACAGTTACTTTTCTAAAAATCTGCATTAGAACTTATATCCCTTGAAGGTATTTAAACTGTATTCTTTGTAGATTAAAAATTCTTTAATATTCACACCTGTTAAATTCCGTGCAAATCTGAACAAATACATTTCTAGCTTAGATCCTTTCACCTCAAGCAAGATCAAGTAATTGGTGCAATAACTTCATGGTTTTTAGAGGAAGATCAAATGAATTAACGTCTTTCAAGTAGTATAATAGTTCGACAATTTATGGTAAAGTAAATAATTTGAGTAATGAATTTAATTCCTCAGAGTAACTTTTTCAAAAAAACAGAACTCATATGCATTAGTGAAGAATGAGATCTTTTAAAATGCAAAAGCATGCAAAATAATTAAATATTTGTGATAAAAAAGGCAAAAATTATCTGAGACAATACAAGAATGTGTTTAACAGTGCCAGCAAATGACCCAAGTCTATGTGGCACCAAAAGAACAGTGGAGGTGTGGAAGGGAACTGTTTTTCTTCACTTTTACAGAACGAGGATGGATTCCTCAAGTGAAAACTACACCTGAGATAGAACTCAGAACTGCAGAACCTCCAGCTCCAGTGAAATTATTTTCAAGTCCTGCTAAGCAGTGAAAAGCATCTTTTTAATCACCTTAAAGTACTTTATTGAAATAGCACACACACAACTGTGGATATTTGTAGATGGGATCTGACTGGGAGAAATGGGATTCTCCTGAGGTTTAAATAGAACCAATTGCAGCACGAATCCATCAAGGGCTCATCGTTAGCCTGGCACTGACTAATGTGTCTGCCAGTAGGTAAGTGTTCTAGGCAATGGCAGTTAAAAAAAATACTAAAGTCTCCTTTTCCTTGCCTCCCCCACCATCTCCCACTTCCAGGCATTTGAATGATCATTTAGCAAGCCTATGATAATCAGGAACTAATTAAATAACTAAAATTGTTTCAGCATTCATAGTTTTCTTTTCACGAAAGTCACATTTCTGGATTTTTATGGCCTTTTTTACATGCCTCAGCCTGAGAGATGTGAAAATCTGAGCCCACTCACATCTGTGCAGCCAACCCATGCTGGGAGCTCTGGTCCAGAAAGGCACTGTCTCTGCTGGGACAGCCCAAATTGGACACCCATCAGAATGGGGACCTACTTAATCCATATCACTTGACAAAAGCCAAGGCTGTCACCTACAGCACCAGAAATAGGTCCAGTTGCTTCTCCACCCCCACCAGTCCAGGGACTGAATGCTGAAGAGCACACTCACCTACAGCACCAGAAATAGGTCCAGTTGCTCCTCTGCTCCCACCAGTCCAGGGACTGAATGCTGAGGAGCACATCACCATCCTGCATCAATGCATCAGGAGTCCCACCTCCCTAACCAGCCATTAGGAGTCTTCTCCAGCTGGATCAAGATCACCATCCCTTCCTTCTGGCCACGGGGCTCCCTTGGTCTCTTCCCCATTACTTGGTGCTTTGCAGGGGTTTGACATCTGGAAGTCAGGAGGGAAATGCTCTGGGCAGTAACTTTGCTGGTTCTCAGAACGACCCAACGGCTCAGTTTTCCTATTTTTAAGCAGCAAAAGGACTTTTTTCAAGTTTCATCTGAAGGTCTAGTGACCCAAATGAAGAGTCAGTACAAATGTTCCTTATTAAATTTAGTTTCACTGGTCCCAGCAAACCCAGGACAAGAGTACAGAGCCTTTGGGACAAAGATGGCATCTCCACGATGGCCAGATGCACAATTTCACTCCCAGAATGATGGCAATATACTTAAAAAGTTTAAGAGCTTCTGCTTCACAGTTTGTGCCCAATCACTGTTTCTTCACTGACCTCCTCAGCAGGTGTTTAATACAAATATAGACGGATAAGCCCTCACTTGTTTCTGTTTTCACAGTATGGAAAGCCTGAACACAGCACAAAAATAGAAACACAAGAGTTGCAGCAGCAGAGGATGTACAGTACCTCTTGGTGCAGCCTCCCCGCATCCGAATACAGCCTTCTGCTCCTCTCCACGTCCATCCATCCCCTCATCACCGACGGGAAGACCCCAAGCAGTACCAGAGATAACCAAAAGCTTCTCGATTTCATCATTTCACGTCTGCTGAAAACAAGAGAAGAGTCATAAAACAATCGTCTCACAAGAAAAGTCAGCCCAGAGTCAGTAACAGGGCAGAAGCTTCAGCTGAGGATGCCCATCCACACTCGGTCAGTGCTGATGGAGCTTTGCAGACCCCCACAGCACATGCAGAAAGACTCATTTTCCTGTTTTGCACCCACCAACGTATTGGCAATTAATTCCTACCCCTCCACACACACACAAATGTAGCAGTTTTGTGAAATATTTACCCCAACACTACCCTCCACAGGACATGCTGTTCCTACACACCACCTACAGAAACCCAGCTCTGGGATTTCCAAATTTAACTATTGCAGCCAAGAGCAAACCACATGAAAACATACAATTATAGTACTGCAGAAACCAAAGGGTGACTTTATCCCATCTCCAGAACCTCCAGCAGCACAGGGACACTCATAGTCAGGGTACAAGACTCACACTTGTACCTTCAGCAGATCTTCAGGAAAGCTACAGACACCCACATTCATTTCTTTGACTACTGAAGACTTCCAGCAACGTGACAGAAAATAGCATTAATCCCCTCACATTCAGAGGATGCTGCCTCGAGCAGACACAGCCACTGCTGACACCCAAACCACAGGAATGGTCATTCTTCCCCCAGATGAGGGCACCTGCCCAGATGGTCACCAAACCCACTACAACTTGCAAGACCTAAAACAAACTCTGTGCCGCAGAGGGCTGATGTGTTCCTCCAGCCACAATGTAGGTGAGCCCCACCTGGGGCTGTGATTTCTCCACTCTTTTTCCCTCTGTCCCAAACAGAGGAATTTCCAACCCCTCCCAGACTCATCCTTCTCAGCAGCACCATCTCCCCGTGCCCCACCACAGCCCCATGCCAGCCACAGGGGACTGGGAAGATGCGAGCAAGGATTTCCACCACAACAGCATCCACTTTGAGCAGCGTTTCATGCCTTGTGTGGTGTGGTCTTCTTAATGAATTTGGAAGTAAAACCAACACGGTTACTCAAAGTATTGTTAGATGGGACTGTGATGTTCCATACACCCATAGCCTGGTGCTGGCCCCTGGCAGCTCAGCCAGGAGAGCTCTATAGGTCACCTGAACTTTTTGGGGAACGGGACAGGAGATTGGGTCATTAATTTTCACATTAAAAATACCAAAGGAGTCTTCAGGCCTGGTACCATTTCCACGGTAGCTGAGGGGAGATTTGACCTTTCACAGTCGCCGCCGAGGATGCTAACACGGACCCGTAACGAAGCATAATGACCACTTAACGAAGCAGGCCATGGCATTTCTATAGCATGCAAGTGACAGGCTGCCGCTTGGTTCGAGCAATATACATTAACAAGGCCAGTTACCTGCTGATGGCAAAATTAAGCCTCGCTGAATTAAGCCACCGTGACATACCTTGTCTTGACAGGACTCAAATGAGGGTTTTCACGCCGTGTGTTTGCTGCAGGACATACCCAAGCCTTGGTGCATCATGATTCATCCTGGAGCTACCACCGTTTACACCAACACAGCTATTTTGCCTGCCCAAAAACACACACCATCACCAGAACAAGCCTGACCACACACCATCCACCCACCGAGTCCAGGCATTGCCTTTTCTCAGCACTAACGTGAACACCCTCAATTAAGAGCACTCAGGATGAAATCAAAACATATTAGGCTTTCTAAATCTCAATTAGAAGCCTCAGATGTAAGTTACCGGGGCTACAAATACATGTTTAATAAACCAAAGTCACTATATCAATAAGGGACAAGTACATTGTTACATTAGGAATTGCTCTCGCACAGCGATACTGTTTCTCACGTTTTTTCACCCAGACATTCTGTGTCCTCACTCGGTACCAGCACAGCAAATACAACTATTTCACTTTGCAGTTCAGGAGACCTCGAAATTACACTCCTAGAGCAAAACAGGGGAATAGCTAGTTTCATGTATATTTAGCAAATAACTAGCTGCTAGAAAACATGGTGTTTGGATTAAGATGCCTGTAACGTCAACGAAACTGAAAGGGCAGCCTCTACCTGATACAAACTCTGGCTGTTTTATAAATGGATTTTGTAGAACATCTTTCTCTAGTCAGTTCCGAAATTACTTATTTTTATTGCACACTGACTGACAGTACACTAATTGCTCTCGCTTATAATAAGAGGAAGACACACTAATATACATTATATATTTGAATAGCTTAAACCAAGCAACAAATACGCACCGTAAATATCACGTGAGGGTTAACTCTGAAATGATACAGCGTTTTCATGTCACTTGGCATCTTAAACCCCAGCTCAGCATCACCCTACCCTGAGCTGTGTGGCAGACTCCTTGCAGAACCTGCTCTGCAGTTGCATCATGTCATACAGCTACCAGACCGCAGCCTAAAGTTCCCTGAAGTCAATAGAAAAAAAAATATCCAAAATTGATTGAATAGATCCAGACCACCACTGTAAACTCAGACAAGTTCTGCTACCGATTTCCTTTCCTTGCTGGAATCAGGGACAGATTTGTACGACGTGAGCCTCTACGGACATCGCTGCCCAGATAAATCACAGCCTGCACATGGAAGTGTCTGCATAAAACAGGCAGTTGTACTTGAAAGATAAAAATAAATGAACATTCATGGTTAAACACTAGAAGCCTCTCCAGAGCCGGGGATGGAAGGGGGAGTCTATCACACACCTGCTCTTGGCGACACGTGTGAGCAAACAGAGATTTTAATCTACTGTGTAATGCAGAAATTAGTGATAGCAATGCAGATGCCGGAATTAAACCAGACTATTTTAAAGTAAACAAAGTGGAGCATCACATCCATTTGCAACATTTCCTTTGGTTTCAAGGGGAATTACTTCCAAAGCAATTTTGGCTCTGCCAGAATACACAAAGCCTGGAAGTTGACATAAAACCTGTGGTTTCTTCCTCTGAGCTACAACAGCGTTACAGCCTCCCTTGCAGTCAGTGTTGCTTTGCCAAGAAACATCACCACAAGCACAGCACTGACATGCACCGTGATCTGAAGAAGCTCCAACACAGCAGTTCCCTCACACGTGGGGTGCCCAGCCTGGTGGGACAACACACCATGGAAGCACCAGCGGTGGCCAAACACCCATCCCGACCTCAGATGGGTTTGTGCCGACACCAACACACAGAGAAAGGCTCAACTCACAAGAAAATTAGCACAACGCCTCTAAATGAAGAGCAACAGCAGCCAGTAGAGGCAAGGCAAAGATACCAGCACGGGTTTAAGAGCTGCTCAAGCAAAAAAGGTCACCTTGAAAAAGGAAGGGGACTAATGACATTAGCCATTTGAATGGGGAACACCACTCCTGTGCCATGCAACACGGGCTGTCAAATGGCTTGGCTGCTGCAAAGATCCCACAACTTTTCCCTTCACAACACGGAAGCTTTAAGAATTCAATTAAGTTGACAGTAATAAGATCTTAAAAAGAATTGCCAAAAGCAGCTATTGGGTTTGTTTTCAGGGCTACTTAAATTGCAGCTTATTTTTTTAGTATTGAGAAATTAATAGTTCACAGTAGCTTTTAATAATTACCAAGAAGCTTCGCATTAGAAAGAGGTTGAACTTAATTACCTGAAGTTACGACTGTTGCTATAGCAAAAGGAAAGCATTCAGACCTAACGGTTACCTCCATATAAATTGGCTCTATTAACACCAGATAAAAATCTGGTCCTCAGCTCCTCTGCCATCAACTGTTCCAATTGCTACAGCCTTATCTAAACAGCATTTCCATGGCCTGCAAAATTATTTTGATGCCCATAATTTCTTGTTGAGCGCTACAAGTGCTACAAAATTAAGGAGAAAATCCGTTCTAAGATAACCCTTCAGCAAGACCTAATGAAGTCAAATAACAATTTTAGCCAGCCACCTGCAGTATCTTAGATAAATACTGAGAAGTTTTGATGCATTAGGAACTCATTGGAATCAGCTGTGATGTTTAAGTACCAACCAGACCTTTCCTGGGAGCAGAAGCACACGGAAGAGTATTTCATTTGATCTTTAAATCATAACGACGACACTTCAGTGTTTCCCAGAAGAAATCTGGGGAACATCAATCCAGCAGGGAGGAAGGGCTGCCAAAGCAGCCCCTAAACCTCACAGGTATTTAACCTTTGCTTTCCAGGCTGCCTCTGCAACGCTTTGGCACGTTTCAATCACAGGTTTCTTCTGAGGTTATGTTCAAAGAACTCCTGTACCATCCCCTCCATCTGGACACCCCGAGCCAGCACCACCACAAACAGTAGAGCATAAACAGAAATAAGCCTTGAAGAGGAGTTTTCTGCCCCAGCAGAGGTTGGAGGGGCTCACAGAGAGACAGGACCAACAGGATTAACTCTCTCCTCCTGTCCCTAGCCCTCCCGGGTTGCTATACATGTTAAGATCCAGAATATCTCCTTGATGCCTTGCCTATACTTTCTAACTTAAGGAGAAAAATCTGTTCTAAGATAATCTTTCAGCAAGACATAACGAAGCCAAATAACAATTTTAGCCAGCTACCTGCAGCATCTTAGATAAATACTTAAAGTTTTCAAGCATTGAGGACTCATTGGAATCAGCTGTGATAAATACAAACCAGACATTTCATTTGAGCAAACACACAAGAATATTTCGTTTGATCCTTAAATCCTCCAAGACACTCTAATGTTTCCCGGAAGAAATCTGGGGAACATCAACCCAGCAGGGAGGAAGGGCTGCCAAGAAGCTCCGAAACCTCACAGGTATTTAACCTTTTGTTTTCCAGGCTGCCTCTGAGACACTTGGGCACGTTTCAATCACAGTTTTGCTCTGAGGTTATGTTCAGAGAAGTCCTGCACCACCCCCTCCCTTACCCTGCACCGGCCCCACCGCAAAGCCATTTATTCCCATCCCGCAGAAGCGTTTTGGACAAGTTGGGAAGGGAGCCCAGTTCCTCTTTTAAAGGAAAAAAAACCCCACCAAACCCCAAACACATCATTCTGCTGCAAACTGAAGGTCGGACGAAACGAACCGGGGGGGGACCCTCACCTGCGCCCCACGGGCCGCACCGGGCCCCGACGGGCGCTCGGCGCCACCCAGCGGCCACGGGGGGGATAGCACCCGCCCCACTCCCGACCGCGGCGGGACGCGCCGTCCGGCCCCACCGACGGCCGCCCCGCAGCTCCGGCACCGCGGGGGGGAAAAAACCCCCTCCCCGCCACCTCCGAGGGGAGGGAGCCGCGTCCCCCCT
>NW_015090893.1:16810955-17072434 GCF_001431845.1 Calidris pugnax | reverse complement strand
CCGCCCTATTTGCATATTCCACCCAATCGCCGGCACCTGTGCGGGGAGGGCGTGACCGGGGATGGAGGCGGGGGGGTGGGTGATACAGACACACGATGCTTAGAGCATCCCTGCGTGGGTACCACAAACACGGGGGGGACCGGTACCCCCGGGAGAGACGCTCGGGGAGATGCGGGACCCCGGTGGGGCGAGAGGAGCCGCCTGAGCGTCCCCGAAACGGGGGTGTCCCGTGGGGGAACGGGTTTTCCCCCGTGGGGGAACGGGTTTCCCCCCGTGGGCCCCCATAAAACCCACTTGAAACCACCCGAAACAGGAGCTCACGCCGTTTGGAGAAGTCTTCCTTCTGTTTCCACCTACCCCTGCCCCTACGGAAAGGAGAAGGTTGAAATTCATTCACTCTCCTCTTCACCATCGCCTCTGGTTTCCAAAAAAAAAAAAAAAAAAAAAAAAAAAAAAAATCAATATAATCATTTCTCATTTATTTTTTTAAAACGGGATGGATGTTTACAGGAGAGGGAGGCACAAGGGGACTGCAGGAGCCGGGTGGATTTAGGGTGCTTGGTTTCAAAGGCTTGGGGGGGGGATTAGGCACGGACTGGACACGCACCCACGATTAAGAACAGAAGGAGAAGAGCAGTCTAAATGCCTGATGAAACACGCCAGGTTTTGTGTTTCTTCCTATAAAGACTCTTACAGCCGGATCCTGCCGAATTAAATCGGGTTTGTCATTGGCTTCGGCATAAAAAGGACAGGACCCCCCAGTTCAGATGTTTAAAAAGACACAGGCTGCTCTCTGAAAACAGGTCTAGTCCGGAAGAAAATCTGCTTATTACAAAACCATTCCACAAAATTAGGCACGAGGTTGCAGAAGAGACTCTTTCTTGAGAGTAAGCTTTTTTATTTTATTTATTTTTTATTCTCTTTGCAGGAAATACCAAGTGATCAGACAGGTTGGTTTTCCAAGATTTTTCACACCTTTAGTTCTGGCCTGTTCAATGCAATACCTCCAAAATATTTTCAGTCCTTACCAAAAAATTAGAGCTTATTCTACCCAAACTGCACACAGAGGCTTGCAGGGACTCTGCTTTTTTCTGGATTCCTTCTTTAGGAAGGAAACAATCTGAAATCTGAAATAACTGATTTAAGGTTTGGATTTAAAAGGAAATCACAAATGTAATAAAATGGGGAGTATCCACTGTGATGCCGGTAATATAAAGGAGTTCTTTGTAGAGTATCCTTAAAAGAAGAAATGAGTGCATATTTCACAGCTGGCCCATAGAAAAAAAAAAAAAGAAAAAAAAAGATAAAATCAAATCGGAAACAAATATATAGAGTATCCTTAAAAGAAGAAATGAGTGCATATTTCACAGCTGGCCCATAGGTTTAAGAGATCTGAGGTTTGGGAAAAAAAAAAGAAAAGATAAAATCTAATCGGAAACAAATACGTTATCTTCAGTGAGATCTTTTTCTCTTTCTTGAAGGAAAAAAAATTAGAAATATTGGTGGAGACAACTCTTCCCCATTTCCTGAAGGGAAGGAAGAAAAGTCTTGCCACCCACCGACATAATTTATCCTACGAAAAGACATTTGCACTGTCAATTTGAAGTGTTTAGTCATCTCTCTGTATCTCTTAATGATGGACATAAGCATGGGATGCATTAGTGGTACCAAAGTACCCTCACAGCCCCTATTTATTTATATCCATGGACGCCAGAGGTGCAGGGTGGGGAGGCAGCCGTGTTTCTGCCCCACCAACAGCTTCCCTGGGTGATGGGTGCCACGATGTCCTGGTAGTATTTGGCACATTTTGCTCTTTTTCCATCACCTTTGCGGTTCTAAAGGCTGGGGCTGCTGGGCTTCTGCGTGACCCCAACAGCCTTACACCTGCTCCATCCTCCCCGTGCCCCAAACCCCCAGCCTGGACCCCAGCTGGGGGTGCCTGGTTCCTCCTCACGTCCCTGGGGCTCACCCACCTCCTGCTGCTGGTCCCTGCTGTTTTCACATCTCTCCCTGAAGCTGAGCATCTCACTTTCCATGGCTAAATGAGGAGAGTAATTACCCCTCTCAGTGGATGTGCTATCTCACTTTCCATGGCTAAATGAGGAGAGTCATTACCCCTCTCAGCGATGTGTGGGGCAATTTCATAATATAAAGTCCCCATCTGCTTCTCCATCAGTTATTGGGTGCCGAAGGTGACCGTGTCCCCAACCCAGGTATCTCAGGACACCCAGATTTCCCTTTCCCACCGTGGGCACAGTTTGGTACCAATAGTCATTTTTAGCATCTTCTTTTGCTCACTTGGGTCCTGTGCAATTCTCTGATGTTTTGCTTCAAAATCTCTTGATGTTTTCCAATCTTTTGAAAACACTATTTCTAAAAATCGACTGGCTGGCACCCCTCCTTGCACCCCCCGACCTCCCTCCAGCTCCATCCCCCTCCTTTTCAAATGCTTTCAATCTGTCCCGAGACCTTTTAAAAGCCTGGCTGCATCCCAAGGAGGTTTTTTTGAAAGGGAGCTGTGGGAGCTTTGCTGGGGGGTGGGTATTCTGTCCCCCCACACCCACCCACAAATGCTGGAGTTATAGAACTGTAGAAATAAACTGCTCCAGAGCAGGCTGGCAATGAAAAACTGATAAATTCCTCATCTTCGGGGCTGGATGAGTTTGAGGCAAAATAATTGTTGCTTGCCTTTGAACTGGGAATTGGAGAGGCCAAAATACAGTGATTGGAGTTAGAAGGAAAAGAAAAATGGATTCTTTTAAAGACAGGCTTGAGGAGGGGATGATTCCTATGGAGAGAAAGGGGAAAAACAAGTCGGCGATTTCTTTTCTTAAAATACAGGATAACCACTTCACTGAAATGAGAATTAAGCATCATCCTCCCCACTCAATTTGAAAGAAAAAATAAAACTAGAAAACAAGACAGCAAGTGAGAGCACTTTGAAAGTTCAGAGGAGTTGGAGCTGCAGGTGACAAAATGTTTAATATGACGTGTGCCAGTATGAGGACTGTGAAGGAGGAGAGACCTGGACCAACCAGTCCTGGTCTCGCCTCCGTCGGTGAGAGGAGCTGGAAATGTGCAACCTCTTGTCAGCTTTGACTGATGCAACTTCAGGAATTTGATGAGAAATTTTAAACAACAGATTGGCGAGGCAGAGCTCCGTGTCACCGAAGATACGATAGCAGTCAAGGGTGACCACGGCAGTTAGTTTAAGGGAAAGAGTTTCAAAGAACAGATGGTCTTCTCTTATCAGGCTTTCTTTTTTTTTCCTCTTTTTTAATAAAAAAAAAACAGAGCAATGCACATAGCCAAGACTCCCTGATTTCTACCAGCAAAGGAATTAACTGGTAACCATCTGAGCCATCTGAAACACTTCCAAAATCTACTCAGGGATGTTCAGAAGAGGAAGATAAGGTTTTAGCTGAAAATTCAAACTTTGAACGATAGCAAATTGCTCACCCACCCACCCCTTGTCCAGTCTTGCTCTCTAAATGCAGTAATTAAACATGAGGTTTTAAAAGAACATTGTATTCACTGGAAACAAGAAGGTAATAGGACAACAAGATTCATGCTCATCACTTTTAGTTATTTGAACCAAGAGGCTAAATCAGTTCTGATTAAAATAGGAACTCAAAACCAGATCCAACCAAAACTAGGGATATTAAACAAATACAAATGTGACAAGAGTCGTGATTCAATTATTAAGAGTCCATCTTTTAAATGCTCATTAAGATGACAGCGGGTATCTTTGCCTACATACATTTAGCAAAGCTTTTTCACTTTGACAGCGCATAAAATTATCCATGCCAACTGTATATCTCTTACTTTTGATGTCAACTTTAGAGTTGCCAGTTTTTCATTATCCTCTTGGTCACAAATTAATAAGGAGGAACAAATTTAATAGCAGCCTCAAACCTTTAGAGATTATGTCAGCCTTGTGTATCTGTGCCAGTTAAATTACCATTTATTTCTGCTTAAGTTTAATGTGGTCATCTTCATACAAACACACACGTATTTAAAGCCTGCTCTCAGGGAACGGCATTAGCCCATAGAGGGGCTGCTCTGAAAAGCTGACATGGACCTCAGATGGGAACTTTTCTCTCCATCTGAGATGCAGCAAATGGAGAGGACCAAGGTCAGGGGCTGGAAACACGCAGGGGTTTTTTGTGGGTGCTGTTTTCCCATGTCATTACCAGCTGGGATCTCTATGGACGAGCCTCCGCAGAGGTGGAATGTCCTCTGGGTGGTCAAGGTCGGGATCTAGGCAGGTGCTGCCCTTGGTGACCCATCCTTCCCTGTCTTTGTCATGTTTTAGTCAACGATTGCTCTGTTTGGCAAGTGCCCACAAAGGCTGGATGCTGGACTGCGGCGCTTCGTCCCTGCCTTCATAGCTGTAAGCCCAAAATAATAAAAAAATAAATTGTAAAAGATGTTTTATACCAAAGGAAATACTAAACGTAGAAACAGTGGTTTGATTCATTTCACAGCTGTAGTCTTTTTTGATTTGTTTGTAATTTTCTACACTACTGCTTCCAATTTGATACTGTCTGGGCCTCGGATGACAATGGGAATGGGATAACAGATGATGAGCTCAAAATACTGAACACAATCATATTCACCCTACGTGTACCCACAATCAATATGTCACTTTGAGGAAGGAACCATCAGCCACTGGGCAAAGTTTGGAATATAAAATGTCACAGGAACTCAAGGCACATTTCTTATTTCTTAGGAGTTGTCAGAGCAACTGACTTGTTGCTGTGTAGGGGACATGCAGAGGGTTCAAATTAGTTGCCCCAGGTACCTGAATTCAAATTGTTGTGGTGACATTGAGCAGCTCCCTCCATCTCCACTGCACTGGGAAACCAACCTCTCAAGACTAAGGGTAGGGCTGATGGCAGGACCCTCATGAACAGGTCCCACAGCCATTGACCGACCTTGGGGCTTTGGGAATGACACCTATTTTCCTCAATTTACCCATCTCTGAGCGTTTTTCCAGTCTCTTCTCCCAGATTCACAGGAGACATCATCAGAAACAGTGGGCAGTGCTTGTATGAAGACAAGAAAGCACTTTGATCCGTGGGCATGGATAATAGTAAGGTGTTTAGATTTTTTTTCCCAAGCTCCTTGGCTATTTGTACACACGGTTGGGTCACAGGAAAGTCTTGGTGGGTATTCTGGAGCATATGGTGATCTTTCTTTCAAGCTTGTTTTCAAGAGGAGGTTTAAAGCAAGGAGCTTTAGGGGAGCTCTTACGACCCAGGTTGTAGAGCAGACGGGTGGTACCGGACTAATCCACACCATCAAAACTCCCCGTGTCAGAGGGAAAGAGGCAGATGAATGCACCAGGTGAGGATGAAAGAACATGCACCAAAGCAGAAGAAAAACCAGCACGAAATGTGAGCCTGCCTCATCTGAAACATTTGGAAAAGTTTTCTATAAGCATCTTCGCATTTTATCTCATCGCTTAATAGGTTTTACTTTACCCCCGTGCACGTCTACGCTGTATATCAAGTTCAAGAAATACATATGAGCAAGGGGTGAATTGGCTACAGCTTCCTGGAATTGCCTCTGCAGACAGATGGCCAGGAGGCAGGCTGGGAGGGAGGGAGAGCACAAGCGAGGAGGACGTCGTTCTTCAAGAAAAATTCAGAAATGTAAATGGCACCATCAGTGCTAAGAAAGACAAACCCCTGCAAAGCATTAGCCAGGCTCAGCTCAAACAGCAATTAAATGATTTAGAACGAGACTGCGATCGTTTACAATTTTTAAAGGTGAAAGGTGTGATTTTGGTAATACCTTAAAATTAAAAGGCCAGCCACTCCATCTTTAAAATGATGGTTTCTCTCCTGGAAGACTTATCTCATTGTCAGTCCATTAGCAGCCAGCCAGAACCCATCCATACAAAAATAATTGGCTATTGATATACGGTAATGCTGAAAAGTTATTCTTATTTTTGTTCATTGCTACAGAAAGATGTCCTCTCCAGCCCACGCTTTCAATCATTATAAATGCTACTGTGAAAAACTAAAAACACTTTTTCCGAGATAGATTAAGATCTACTTCACAAATAAATGTATTTTATCACTAAGAGAAGAGGCAAATGTCACTGGTACTGAGTGTTTTATACACAGTGGAGACCACTTAAGCTGGAATTTTCCCCTCATGGTAAATTAATGTCACCACCTGCACACAGTCCCCTCCGGCTCCAGTGCAGGGTTTGTACCTGCTGGACACACATGAAGAGTTGTCTCTGAACCACAAGAGCAGACCTTGACCTTAGTGGGCTAGAACTGGGTAAAAAGGAGGGTTTATTGTTGGAAAGGATGGTTTATTGTGAAAAAGGATGGTTTATTGTGGGAAAGGATGGTTTATTGTGAAAAAGGATGGTATACTGGAGAGGGGCAGGGTCCACCGCTCTCTGCAGGGACCGAGGTCCCATCTTTGCCCAGAAAAGGGTCACATCCCACATGCTGTTGTGGTCCCTGTGTCCCAGAGGAACCAGCAGCCTGGGAACATCCAAACCTGCCACCACCAGCAGCCGACAGCCCCATAAAATGTTATTTGTGCTCAGGCTGGGAAGTTCACACTCAGGCTGTCAAAGCCACCAGGAGTTGGTGGCAGATGCTGCACTTGCCAGCTAAGCACCCCTCAAGAACAGCTCATAAAAGCAGAGGACGTTAGGCTTCCTAACGCTGTATTTTAAGGATAAAGAGTCTCTGGTTGGAATCGTACTAAGATTTTTACTTTCTTGCAGACGGCGATTTGTCTGCGCCGCAACACAATCTCCAGCTGAACTGAAACAAGTTATAAAACCCTGGCTGGGACCATACGCAGGGAGATGTGAAAAGGCAGGATGGAGGAAGTGGGGGAATAATCGAGCTTGACAGGGAATTTTTGAGGCCATAGTTTGAGTCAGTAGTCAAAATTTCTCACGTTTAAGGCTCAAAGACACACCAATGAGAAAGCAAGACGCCGAATGGCTTCAACAAATCTGTCTTGGGACCTTGTGTAGACATTGATTTTTTAGTTGTTTTGCCTTATTTACGGCCATTCACTTGTAACAGTTGTTGATAAAATATTTTAGGGAGAAAAAATTAATTTTAGATTTGTTTAAGCTGCTTATGGAATTACTTTTCCCTATATATTTTTCTTGTTTGGCCAAAATTCTGCTGTAACTCTTCCAACACAAACCATTTTTGTTGCTTTTGTGTTGCTATTAGAAGCGTATCACTCAATAGTTACTACACTGAGTCCCTGGAATCCCTTTAGCAACAGACTCTCCTACAGCAAAAGAAAATGCATTTTTTCTCGTCTCTTATTGTCCAGAATTACTCTTGGATATTACAGTCGTCAATGTTTAGTATTAAATCATTTCCCTGCCAATTCATTGTAATCAAATCTTCCACAAAGTCAATAGCAATAACATTTTTATAAGGCATTGTCTCTCTCAACCCATTAGGTTCCTTCTGATCTTTGAATTTTCCATTCCGAAAATAATAGATAGTGACCTGGAAGAAAGCATAAAATCTGTGAAAGTCACACGACTAACCGTGTAATTGCTCATCCCGACCACATCTTTGGGTCAGGGTTTTGACTCCTGCAGACAGGTTACTCAATCATATGAGTGACTTTCATTTGCTGTAGGAAAAAAAAAAAAAAGCAAAATGAATAAACGAGCTTCCAGTTGGCCCACTGGAACCAACAACGATATTTCTATGGCACTTAATGGAACCAGATGTTGGCTCTGCAGAGTTGTACGTGGTGTTACACCGGGCACATCTGTGCAAAGATGTCACTACAACTCACAGGGAGGTATTTAAGCGGGTTCAGAGGAAGCACCCACAGCCACAGCACTGCAGAGCAAAACCCACCCCAGGCAGGAGTTTTTATTTGCAGGGTGAAGTTGTGGGCAGCCGTGGGCTGTCACAGCCACAGGGCCATCAGCACCCACGGTGTCGGTTCAGCGCTGGTGTGAGGATGTCGGTGTGAGCCCAGCTGAGGATGCTCCAGAGCCCCACGTCCCTCCTGGATGCACCACCCAAAGCGGTGGGTGCTCCACAGCCCCTGGTGAAATCACAGAATCGTAGTGGTTGGAAGGGACCTCAGAGATCATCGAGTCCAACCACCAAAAAAACCAACCAACCAAACAAAAAAAAAACCAAAAAAACCCACACAAAATCCCACCACAAACCAATAACCTTGGGCACTAGAGCATGCCCTGAAGAGCCATGTCTACACGTTTCTTAAATACCTCCAGGGATGGTGACTGCACTACCTCCCGGGTCAGCCCATGCCAATGCCTGACAACCCCTTCAGTAAAGAAATGTTTCCTAATATCCAACCTGAACTTCCTCTGGCACAACTTGAAGCCATTACCCCTTGTCCTATCGTCTGTAACTTGGAAGAAGAGCCCGCCCCCTGCCTCTCTACAGCTTCCTTTCAGGTACTTGTACAGAGTGATAAGGTCTCCCCAATACTGAGATAAAGACCTCTTCCTACAGCATCCTTTTGACTGAAAGTAGCTTTTACCTGCATCTCCATCAGGTCCTCAGGATGAACTTTGGTTTCATCTTCTTGTGCCTTTAGGAGGAGTAGGATCATGCTGCTGGGGTCACTCCGGGTTAGAAGGAATGAAAATAGGTCACAGACAAAGCCAAAAAACCTTAATTGTAAACATACAGCTTGCACAGAAGCCAACAGAAGCTTTGTATGGAAGGAAATGACACAATTATGGCTTCCCATCATAGCTATTTACAAACACAGGTGGAGAAAATATTACAATGAATGAAAAAACCCAAAATTCTCTATAGCTACGCTGTGCTAATGACGCTGGTGATGCTGCAACTCCAGAAAAGAAAGAATAACAGCTCATCTAACTGAATTTGTGCAGCCTTAAGAGGAAAAAGCTCAGAAGGGGACCTCACTGCACTTGTAGCTACAGAGAGATGGACCCAGATGCTCCTCAGGCACGCAGAGAACGCGCATGGCCAAAGGGTGCAAAGGGATGTTCTGGTTAGATAGAAGGGGGAAAAAAAATCACCTCGAGGGCAGTTAAAGGCTGGAACAGGGACTCAGAGACGTTGTGGGATCTTTGCTTTGAGACAGCTAAAACTTGACTGGACAAGGCTCTGAGCAACCTGCTCTAGCAGACCCTGCCTTGAGCAGGAGGTTGGGCTCAGTGACCCTCAGAGGTCCCGTCCACCTAAGTTAGTCTACAGTTCTGTGACTTTATAAATAGCTTTTGACATCAGCCTCGAGAAAAAGGAGCATCACTTAGTGAGTGTAAACAGCTGAACCCATGATCACTTTCAGGCAATCAGGCGGGTGTGTATATATATATATTTTTTTTTAATGCTGTTGAAAGTGACAAGCATCCAGCTGATGTCTAACTGAAAGAGCAAAGTAGAGGCTCAGACTCCATAACAATAGTGAAAACTCATTTAGAATGTCTTAGTTTCTGTCTAGAAGCTCTGTTGAAAATTACATACAGGATATTACAATGAACAGTTGCTGCTGTGACATTAAATAAGTTTAACACATGTTTAAAAGTTAGTATTTCCTTTTCACCCTTATGAAAACACCCAATGAGGTCTGAAGTGGGGTCTTGTACTTACACTGATCTCTGCTTGTGGTTGTACATGTTCTGGGTGATGCTGGTCCGTGTGGCTGCCGCTGCTTCAGCAGAGATTTCCAATGTACCAACCCAGCATCCTCAAGAGTTTTCCCTCTTGAACATGCAGAACTCTTCAGCCTGAGGTTACTTGACTCCTCTCTACAGCTTCCTTTCAGTGCTGCTTTAAATATTACTAGTGCTGCTGCTGAACTCTTGGATCACTTCCACAATGTAATGGCACACTCTCAGTACAGGTATCCCTCTTCTGTGGATTTTAATGAGACCTGAGGGTCTCTCAGAGTCAAGAGGCAGTTGCCCATTAGGTGACTTAGTTCTTCCACTCACAACACCCGTCCTGCAGTCAGTGAACTATCTACATCTGGCAGCTTCTAACTAATGGACTAAACTAACTCAAAGTCAGGGTGCACCAGGCACAACACAGACTGTGAAGTAGTTGTGCTTTCTCAGTTTTATTTGACCTTTGGGGAAGTGCAATAACCTCAGTGCCACTGAGACACCAGCATCACGACCCTCAATTAACTGATTATTTTGTTTCCCTACCAAGGAGCAAAAAAAGCAATACTCATTTTGAAGATGCTTTAATTTTATCTAACCCAACGGTACTGCAAAGCACCAGCAATGATCCAAAAGTGGCCACAGGCTGATGAGGGGGGACTCTCCCGAGGGGGGCTCACGTGCCCTTACACACTCAGCAGATGAAGTGTGGAAGTGCTCTGCGAGCACTTATCACTTGCAAGCGTGGGTGACGGAGTTACATCTGTGTAAACCACGGCCGTGAGTTTCATTGATTCTGATGGGTAATTTATTTCTGACTCTGCAAGGCAAACCCATAGAGACCAGCAGTCAATACCGGTAGAACTGGATTAGCGCAATAACACACATCTTTTGGGTCACTGGGCAGGCAGAACAGTTATTATTCCTATTAGCTCAGATTCAGGTGGCACAGAAGGGAAGAAGTTAGTGTCAACTGCAGGCTGTATATATCTCATTTCTCCTTTTTCTTTGACGGGGTTACAAAATGTGCTGTTATGCTGTTTTTTCCTTTTTTTTTTTTTTTAATATTGATGCATTTTAAACAGGAAGAAATAGAGAATTGGGACATCTCTAGTCCCTATTCTCATCTCACCTTCTTCATGTATTGTATAATTCCCTAATGTCAGGGAACCTGTTTTAAACTCCTCATTGTCAGCATGTTCAGATCTCGAGGGACAAGACCCACAGCTAATATTCAAGACAATGCATTCCTGTCTATGAATAATATGAAGAGCTGAATCATTTTTTCTTCTTTTTTTTTTTTTTTTTTTTTTTGCCTCTCACATGGCCTTAATGAAGATTTTGTAATCCTTTCTCCCCGGAGGCACATGAGTACCATCTAATATCTGCATTTAAATATTCTCTCCCTGCCTCACATCCCAAACTGAAATCTGAAAACTGGGAAATGGATCGTTCCAGGCTTCCTGAGCAACATACAAACAAGTCTGTGCAAAGAAGTCGAGCTTTAAACCTAAAAAAGAGCCACAGCATAAAGAGGAAATAGGGCTAGACTTAGAGGTCTTTACCCTTCAAGGAATGCTGGAGTCAAGGCATGAACCTGAGGAAACTTGAAATAAAAGCCTTCTACAACCACACCAAAACCTGTTTTTACAGCAGCGTTCCCATGGGAAGTGGATGAAATATCCCATTTTCTTCCTGCCCCACTCTCCACACCCCCAGATTTCTTTTCACCTCACATGAGAGGTTATTTGCCCCAGACTGGGTATATGTGAGCTTCATGGAGAGCTGCTCTCCCAGGAAGGAAGAACTTCAGATTAGCTCCCCCATTTTGCTCTCACTTAAAGCTCTCACTTGCTCTCATTTATAGAAGTAACAATATTGCCAAAAGTACAGCTGGCCTTGAAGTATTTTGAAAATCCAGTGAGTTCTGTGATCTAAAACCTACCTTGAATCTAGTTTTAAAAATCCCGCTGGAGCCCCTGCACCAGAAGCGTTTGATCTCTACGTCCCAGGTGACTGTTTCTTCTCTCCAAATTGTTTCTAGATGTTTATATCATTCCTGCATCACTGAGAACACAAAGAAACAGGTTGCATGGGTGAGGCTTTATTTGGGGCAGCTGGTTTTACTGGTGCTGCTATGGGGGCAGGTCCTCCAAACTCTTGCTGAGAGCAGGGACGTGAGAGTTGCTCCTCATGTTAAGTAGAAACCTTCAAGTCATTGTGCCTTTTCTGATTAAAATAACAACAATCACGTAAACCTCAAGCACGTACTGACAGATCGTTTCGATCTCTAACTGGCATTTTTGCTTTGTTAGTTGATAGATTTGAGTCCTAAGTTCTTATTCAGATAAACCTCCCCGTTTTGGTTGGAGTGAAAATTAAAAACCAGACCAAGACTTGGCCCCCAGTTGGATTGGTCTAACTGGAGTTTTTAAGGTACTCAATTTTAAGAAGCAAGCGAAGCCGCCGGCAATAGAGCTGGTTTGGAGAAAGGGAAAATGGGCAAGAATTACAACAATATGCAGAAATAAATTAACCCATTTCTCCTATTATTTGGGAGGTTACAGATGTTTAGAGTGTCACAAATGTTAGATCATCAGAAAGCTCAAAGTGGGCAGGTGATAAATGTTACTCTCTGACTAGAAAAGCCACAGACACCCAGGTCAAAATGATGCTGTGTGACCTTAGAGACAAGAAGAAGAGAAGATTCTTGGAGAAGACAAGAAGAAAAGGCTCCGCGAGGACCTTTGAGCCCCTTCCAGTCCCTCAAGGGGCTCCAGGAAAGTTGGGGAGGGACTCTGGATCAGGGAGGGGAGCAAGAAGGCAAGGGGTAGGGGTTTTAAGCTGAAAGAGGGGAGATTTAGACTAGAGAGTGGGAAGAACTTCTTTGGTGTGAGGGTGGTGAGAGCCTGGCCCAGGTTGCCCAGAGAAGCTGTGGCTGCCCCATCCCTGGAGGGGTTCAAGGCCAGGTTGGAGGGGGCTTGGAGCAACCTGGGCTGGTGGGAGGTGTCCCTGCCCAGGGCAGGGGCTGGCACTGGGGGGGATTTAAGGTCCCTTCCAACTCTAACCATCCAACGATTCTATGATCCCCATAGACAACCAGGAAGTAATATAATGGGAAGAATATTGAAAAACTAACCTGCTGACTAAAAATTATTTATCCAAGCAAATTGGTGAGCATTTATAAATAAGTAATACAATAGCACTGACTGGAGTTGGCGCAAAAATTATCCACAATTAATAAATTGACCCATCCTACATACTGTGTTATTTTCCCTGACATTTTCACAAGCTACAAATCTGATAATACAATTAAATGACAAGTTCAATCACTTCTTCATTTCATGTATATGTATATTATAATATTTTATAGCTGCATTACAGAAAGGACTGTTTACTCACGTTGTATCTTCCCTAGCATAATTCAGAGCTCTGCTTGCCTAAGAAATTACTTGTCTGCATTTTGATTAAAAAAGCAAAACCTCATTGTTCCCCATGGCAAATGAATTCAGTCTTTAAATGAAACTCATTGTCGCATCCTTTTCTATGCAGCAAAGGCATTCAACTCCTGGAATGGTTTTAACCTTTAACACAGCACTTTTGTGTCTGTGTTTGATCCAGCCCATGATTCATTTTTCTTCCAGAGCTTCTTCGTGGATGTTGGGGCTCTCTACTTAGTTCTCAATGAACTGGCCATAACGCAGTAGTTACAGCTCCCTGGAAAATGACACACAGTAACTCTGTCAAGTTTTTTATTAGCTTGGATAGGTCTTTTATTTCAGCAAGGTCTTTTATTACCTTGGATAGCTTGGAACTAGTTCTGAAGTGGATGAGTGAAGACCTGGAGATCCAATTTTATATTGAGAGCCATTAATTTTTTTTAACTGCAACTTCTTGCTTATTGATAGGCTTTTGTTCTTTACTGTCATTGCACAACACATTGTTTGAAGTGAATCAGAGTGCACAAACTTTCACAATTATTTACTGGAGTTTGGATGGGTCTGGCAATCGGCCGAAGTCCTCTGACTTTCAGAATGCAAAAAGCACCTGCTCTAGATCAGAAGCTAATCTAATCCTTTTTTGTTCCATAATATTTGTCAGAAAACATCATAAGAACATTATGGAGAAAAGAATAACCAGATGGTGGTTATTCTTTTGCACATTAATCCACACATACGCACAAAACCAGCTAATTTGGAGTAGTTTTCCATAAATCAAAATGGAGTCCAGCAAGATAAAAGAGCACAAATGAGGCAGGAAGACCAGGATCAAGCTGTAGAAGCCCAGACACTTGAAACAAAATTACAACTAAATAGAATTTCATTGAAAATGTCGAAGTCTCAAAAGTGGTGTAAATCCTTGCCAAAATAGCATGGAATGCACCCTAATCCCATTTCCCTTGTACCTAGTACCATTCTCTTCATTGTCATGCTTTCAGTTGTACTTTTATGGCTTCAACATTTGTTAAATTCGAACTGAACTCATAATCTGGATTCCTTGCCCAGTGTAAAATAATAAAATGTGCGTTTCAGGAAATTTTGTGACATGACCAAGAAATTAATTTGCTCCTTTTTTCTAATGGAGACTTCTTTGCGTTATCAAAGCAAAAATTTTGATTGGTTTTTTTTCTTCTTTTTAAGAAAGTGCTGCGATTATTTCCTTAATGAACTGCAGTACAGTTTCCTTATAAGCTCAGCTGTTCAAAGATGCTTTCTTTTTAAATTCAAACTTAAAAGGTAACAGTATATAAAGCTTGAATCAATTCTGACTTTCAGGTAGCTGAAGTCAGCCCATGACTATTACTTGATAAAGTTTAATCCTTTTATATGAATCCTTTTTATATTTAGTCTCTTTTGCCTTAGAATTATTCTTGCGTTGGGCTGCAGCATGGAACATCATCTTGCTGAGTTGTTCCTTGGATTATTTATGCTGCTGTGGCCTCCAGATACCCACAGCACAGAACAAGTGCTCCCAGTATCGCTAATACAACAATCAGTTGCAACGCTCCCCAGATGTTGCCAAGCAGTCAGATAAATGGAAATCCATGTTGCCACGAGGATCTGCTTGGCAAGGATCCAGCTGTAGACTTGGCAGCAACAACAACAGCAGCAAAAAAAATCACATTTTTCCTTTAGTTTTACAGAGCCCATTCCTTTTTCTCAGTCCCCGTATCCATATTGCAGCCCTGGCTCAGCAACGGGGCCAGGAGTTGGACACGGCATCTTCAGAAGGTCTATGAGGAGCTGGATGGTGATGGTAAGTGGCCAGATGATGCTCCTTTCTTGGGAGCAAAAGTCCCTGGTGCTTGGCAGGATTTGGACCGTTCTTCACCTGTGACCACAGCACATCCTCATGGGTTTGCATTTAAATCACAAGTTTGAGACGTTTCCATTTTCCTTATGGACCCCAATGTCAAGATCTCACAGACAGATTACACTGTCCTGCTAAAAAATTCATTCTGTAGGGATCAGCTAAAGTTAAATCTAAGAGGAATAGTACATTACCCTGGGCTTAGACTCATATTTCAAACAGACTGTTTGCTGAATAAGATCTCACAGCGTGAGTAAAGGTAGCAGAATTGGGACCAAAGGCACCAGACGTGTGATGGGCTGGAGAGGGGACAAGGAGCACCCCAGGAGCTGCAGGTGTTGTGTGGGATGGAGCCAGTGGGCTCCAGGAATAGCTCCTCACCTAAAGGGAGAGAGGATAGACACCTTTGGAAAGCAGTTTTCAGCAAAATATCCCTCAGAAAAAAAATGGAAGCAAATTATAAAATATGGCAAAAAGAGTCTACAGACTGGAAAGTTTCCATAGCTCTTTTGAAACAGAACATTATGTATGTGAGCTGCAGCACGAAGGAAAAAAGCCAGCATCCTTGTGCAGTCCTTGATAAATCCATGGCTGTTCCCCTGGGCTGTGAAGAGAAGGTCTTAGAGCATCACTGATACGGTTCATGGAGACTCCTCACTGCTGTGAAGAGAAGGTCTTAGAGCATCACTGATACGGTTCATGGAGACTCCTCACTGCTGTGAAGAGAAGGTCTTAGAGCATCACTGATAAGGTTCATGAAGACCCCTCGCTGCTACTTCTACCCCCACCCACAAATCAGCACTTATTCATGATATTTTCACTGAAGCAGAGCCTTGAGGGGCCCAGCCAGAACCCTCCAACGTGGCACAAAGGCAGGAGGGAGAAACCACAGTGGGCAGCTGGTGCTGAGCCCCAAGAATGCCCATCTCTGCTCCCCCCTCACTTCCTCCTGACTTCTTCCACCTCCTCATGGGAATCCCATGGCTCCTTTGGCCCCATCACCAGGTTGGTGGAGGACCACATTTATCACATCATCTACATGGTGATAATCTGCCACCTGATAAAAAGTCGGAAAATTTCACAATGGAAATCACTTCTTGTGTCCTTTTGTTTTTACACAGCCAGCCACAAAGCCCTTAATTTCAATGTTAAGAAGTTTATCTTTACAAATGATAGCCAGTGTCTGATGGATTAAGAATTTCTGTACACATTTATCCTTTTTGGTTTTGATAAAAGCAGAAAATGTTCTGTAGCCATTGGTGTTAGTTTAAGTTTAGTTTTTTCAAGCCCTCGTATATTTGCCATCTGGAAACACCTAAACGCCAGCAGGTTTTGGCCTCGGGTTAGAAAGTGTTTGCAATTTATTTCTCAGAATTGCTAATAAGTTTCCCTGCCAAAAAAAAAAAAAAAAAAAAAGGAACAAACAATGATTCAGCAAAGCCTTTGAAGATCAAAAAGAAATATAATTTATTTGTTAAAGTGGAAAAATACCCAAATACCTGTTAACAAAATTGTATTTGACCTTCTGCATTTTTCTGCTGAGAAGACAAACTTTTTACTTTATGCCAGCAGGATCCTCCCCGCCAAGAGAAGTGAAAACCCCACACCATGGAATTTATGAGACTGTGTTTTATGGCACTCTATAAGACAATGCACTTCTACCCGCGCTTGCCCCTGCCACTAACTCACCAAATCTCGTTTAACAGCAAAGGTACTAACGACCACCATAAATCCATAAGGCAGAGGATTGTCTTGCTCAACGTGCCAGGCACACACGGCTGGTCAGGGATGGGAATATTGGGAGGGCAAAGGTACCACCCATCCAGGGAGAGAAGATACCCATCATCTGCCCCCAGTGCCAGGAAAAAAAAAAAAAAAATCCAACAAAACCAAACATGAGCAAATTCTGCTGCTGGAAGCTCAAAACTGAAAAATCCCCAAATTCCATTTGGAGGAAATTCAAACCAAAGAAATGGCTGATGGTGGCTGGTCCCAAAGCAGTCCCATCTAACTTAAGTTTAGTTTAACAGGAAAAAACACATTTTCAGCATTTTACATGATCACAAAAAGCAGTTAGGGCTGGTTTTACCAAACTACAACTCCAGCTCCCACAACCAACATCTTAAAAGTTCTGTCGTTTCCCTTTCACCCCACTGAAAATGTGTGATAAGCTTCCCTGGCATGGAAGTAACTGATTAGAGCTAAATACTAATACATTATGTCAATTAAAATTTTTAGTGGCTATAATACTGTTTAACATGAGATGTAATCCTTTGAAAAGCATATAATAACATGAAAAAAATTGAAGGTGATCTGAAATTTTGCAAATAATGGAAACAGCTGAAACATAGGTGGGTATATCTTGTTGGCAAGACTGATTTAGAATGAAAAAAGTTGAAACAGCTTGTGTAAATGATAGGAGATAGATGTAATATTTTAGATATGAGCTCTGGCTGAATTCCATTTCTTCAACAATTCTGTAAAAACAGCAGCTAAAACCAGATTATGTTTGGTTTTAGGGAATTAACTGTGCAAATAACCCAATTTAATTCCTGCATTACTGTGACAACTTTCAAGTCAGACTCACAGTTTTCCATAGCATGATAATAGTGATATTAGCAAACAGACGCTCTGAAACTGGTTTAATATTGCTAAATTAATTATTTTTGTCGGCGTGCTTGCCTTAATCCAAAGAGAACTGAAAGCAAGGCAGAGTAAATCAAAAGTGAAATGCAATATTGTAGAAAGACCTGTGCGTACACAAAGTATGGTTCAAAGACTGGACTGGTGAGTCCACACAATTGAGCAGTGAGTTTTATGAGACCTGAAGCCAAGGGCAGAGAAATGGAGCAGGTTTTTCTGTCCCAGAATTCCAGCTTCTAATTTCATTTTCACTGCGACCTTAATGAGCAAAAAGTCGATCTGAACAATACAGGGAATTCAGAGGGAGGAATCAGACACTTGAACATGTCCATCAGTAAAAATAATAGTAAAAACCTGAACCACTAAATTTAAACCAAAACCAACTACTTATTTAGTCTTCATATTTGCCAAAAAACTGTAATATTAGGTTTTGCCTTCCTGATTCTGCAGATCCTCTGAGAGTGGGGTGCTTATGTTTGGGGACCTTATGTCTGGGGACCTTCTTGGTCCCCTTCTAGGAGCGAGGAGCATCCTAATCCTCTGTAACCCCACATAATCCAGGCTGGCAAGAGCCTGCCATCTGTGATGACATGAGCCTGAAGCAGCATCATGGCTTCACATCAAAATCCACAATTCATTCCCGAGCAGCTGACTCTCCTCCTCCTACCAACTTTTCCTTCATTTTTGTTCCTGATTCAAACCAGAATGAAAATACCAGGCTGTGGGAGCTGCTAGTTTGAAAAATTCATCCAATACCCAGCAATGTCACCAGTGTGAGCTGGAACTAAACATGTCTGGGAAGACAAATTCCTTAACTGTTCGGTGCTGAAGGACAGGGTAGGTAACATTAACTTGGCTAATTGTTTACTTGCTTAGCTAATCTAACATAATCTGCATTGATTAGCTTTTGATTTCATGCTGGATGACTATACTGCTTCTGTGCGCCTTGCGGTTAATTTGTGGACCGTACCAAAAAGTCATTTTTATAACGCGTTTAACGCTCCAAAGCTACAAGGGAACGGCAGGGAGAGAGAAGGCAGCCAACTCGGCTGGTATTAAAAGGGTCATTAAACTCAGCATTAGGCAAAGGTCTTGTTTTGGGTTGCGTTCAACTCACATGATCAAAAAATGAAGTGTAAGCAAAAGGCATTCAAGAGAAATATTCAAATGCAAAGTACACCATAGATTGTCTCGTATATAACTGTATAGTGGTTACGGACACTCACCGTCTCTTATTCAAGCTCCTTCCCCAAGAAGTTTTTAAAGTTCACAAAACCTCGGTTTGTGAGCTCCATGCTCCAATGGTTTTAGGGTGAATATATTATAATGAGCATAATGAGACTGCTATTTGCCTGATAAATCCTAAATGTTCACACGAGAAGAACAGAGGTAATTTCAAGCCTAACGAAATGTTATAAATACATAATTTTTTTGATGACTCTTTTGGGTTTTACTGCCATGGGGCCAGAAACCTTCCCCCAGAGTTTATTGAAAGCATTTATTGCTTTGAACAGGAGAAGGAGGGGAGCAGGATTTGGCCTGAAGAAATTAGATTTCAACTTTGATGGAAGTAGTTTCCTAAAATACAGGATTTATTGCATTAAATGTTACGGAGTTTTGGCATATAAACAATACTTTCTGCAGTATGGGAGTATGAAAGTACTGTTCTAACTAAAAATGAAAAAGCTTGGATGGCTTCATGGGCCTTTAATAGGTAACAAAGTTCACAGCCTTCACCTTGAAGTCTCCAGTAGAAATTTAGATTGATTGTGACTAAAAGTAATTTCTGTCTGACAGCTCATGTGAAGAGAGTTACTTCATTTCATAACAAATGTGTGGCCAACAGCCTAAAAATTATTATCACAATTTAACAAGTCCATTGGCAGCTCCAGAGGCACCGTGGACTGGTGGAAGTCAATCCTGCCTGTCTGGGCTTGAGAGACGCGGAGGTGGGGAGGGGAATTAAAACCAGAAGCAAATCTATGAGTATTATAACTCTACTGTGGAAGAGCTCACAAATTTAATTGCTCAAGCTTCTCTGTAGGAGCAAAATTTACCTACTTCCTCACACAAGGCTGCCGGCTGGCTAATGCATTATTTTTCTTCCGTAAAGCTAGGTTTTTCGGTTTGTGAAAAGGAAAATAAGCATTTTGGGTCATAACCATTTGCGGAGGAGACAGTTTTCTTCAGACAATAATATGGCCTTTTCTATCCTAAGAGGGGAACACACATCATCGGGCAATTCTGGCAAATGCTAAAAATGAGGTTCAGTTGTGCACCTCAGTTAAATCCCAAAATTAGGTGGAATGAGGCAACGCAGCTGCATGACAACGACTTTCCAATACAGCTCCTATTACCTAATTCAATATACATTTTCCTATTTCAAATAAAACTGAAAAGCAACAAAGCAAAGAACTAAGCCTCTATTCATCCAAATTTTAAATGATTTTTGCTCATATCCGAGGAAAGTTCACCGCCTTTCCCGGACTAATTGACATGTTTGTAGGAAAGGAGTTTAAAGGACTCAGGAAAGCATGTCCATGACATGTGGCTTTCACCTCTTCTTTCATAAATGTGCCAGGCAAAATGTTTGCAAACATATCCATTCGGGAAAGTGATTTCTCTGACCAACTGCAGCTCAAAGTCTTTCACCTCTTCTTTCATAAATGTGCCAGGAAAAATGTTTGCAAACGTATCCATTCGGGAACCTGACATGCAAAGTGATTTCTCTGACCAACTGCAGCTAAAAGAGTTCATATCATTAAGCAATAATAAGCAGCTATTAAACTTAAATAGTAATTAAGAAGTAGTCAGTGCCTATTAGTGACAATCCTAGGAAGAGAAAGTGAGGGTGAATTAAGGCTACTGGCAAAGCACCCGTTCAGCTTTATTGTTTTAGTTAAATCTCATGTTGGCAACTCTTCCTGCTCCTCTACTATACATATGGAATATGGGAGTAAATCCAATGAAGTCACACTTGAAAATCCTTATTTTACTGCTCGGGTTATTGTAGATCATATAGTACAAAGAACCCAACAAGATAATCACTCATGGACTGAAAGCAAATCTTGATGAATCAGAGTAAATTATCACCATGAAATAAGATTTTATGTTCATATATTTATCTATCTGTATATAGGCAAATACATGCATGATAAGGGTCTGTCGACTGATTTTTACAAAAGACTGGGAAGATAGTTCTATCTTAGGGACAAACCACACATAATTGAGGGCTGAATTATTTATTATGGCCCGGGGCACCTTAAAATTATGAACTTTTTCACATTTTATTTTTATGGCACAAGATGCCAGCCTTTTTCTCTCTCTGCAAGTCCCATCATTTCTTCCTCAGCTGGGTTTTTCCAGTTGGTGCACGGGACAAATTCTGTCCTTAGGGAAGCAAAATGGCATTGATTTCAGTCAGCGAGTGACGTATGTGCTCATCCAAGGACCGTGTTTTGTTCTGTATGGAACAACCACTCTCACTGATTTATGCCCTGTATTTTCAAAAGTGCAATAACTGCATTGCATCTTTTAAATCAGAAACATGTAAATTACCTGAAAAGCTGAGGTATGCAATTAATGCAGGAAAGCAGACCACCACCTTAGCTAGGTCAGGAAAAGTGATTATTTCCATGGCTACCAGCAACTCTTAATTGCCATAATAGGCTCATATTCAGGGAGAAGTTGTTAGGTTTGCAAAGTACACGGAACATGTACTTCGTGACAAAACCGTTAACTACAGAGAAAAGTTTTCAAAGTACAACTGAAACATGAAAGAAAATTTGCTCAGCATCTCCAAGAATAGTCCATACAATGTTCCTACTCATCCATGCCTTCTGCAGTGAAAGCAACACAAACATCTTGTTAAGATCTATTAATTCCCACAATCTCCCTGGTTACCTACATCAATAGAATTATTAGATCTCCATTTCCCCCTCTCATGGTTCCTAGTGATTTTTACTAGTTAACTACAAAACTTCCAGCTTATCAACACAATGTTGCAAAAAAACAAGCCACCTTTGCTGGTGAGACTCTCTACTGGTTCCCAATTTGTCACTGTGGGAAAGCTATTCCATTGAGGACGTGTCAAAACAATGAATGTCTAAAACTGTGACACTGGAAAGAATGATAGTTAACCTTCATAATAAATAATGCAAAGCATGAGCTCATTTGGCCTAGTCTCGATGATGATTAATTTTGAATCTTTCCCTCCCCAAAGGCTAAATGTGTTCTAACTTTAGGTAACATGCATTTTTTGGTTAATGTATTATAGCATTGAATGTACTTTCATATATTTAAATTTGTTACCTGAGCAAAGCATTTTGACAGATGTTTGGTTTTGCTGGTCCCATTCTTGCTGTTGCTTGCAATGAACTAAACTTCCAGAATTACAGTCAGTCTTCAGCTATTAAGGTGAGAAACACTCAGAAATGACTCAATTTGAAGAGGATTTGATGCACCAGCATCAAATCCAGGTATAAATTTGTCTGAGATCCCTCCATGGCCAGGCCCAAGCTAAGTCCCTGCTGGAATCTTGGTCAAGTCAGGCAACACCTAAAAAATATTGCAATAAAAGCATGCACCAACTGTAAATACTGGGAACGTTTCACAAAAGGGCCAGTCAGTTATGGTAGCACTTTGTGGTGTGATTTAAACCTGTCCTAGAAAGCCATAGCTTCTCACCAGAGGGGCAGCAATTATCTGATGACCAATGGCTGTGGTGTTCAGCCTTGGAAGCTTAGAGGAGAAGTTGAATTGTTTTTTCCTGGCCTGACTCTGTGTGTAGAAAAACTCACTGCGTCCCTGATTTATATTTTGTCAAGAAAATAGAGTTTTGAAGACTAAGAAGATATTAAGTTGTACAGGGAATCATAACATTTGAAGACCGTGCTCCATCATTCTTTAAAAAAAATCCATAGGTTGGTGTGAGATTTTTGAAAAATGCAGTTATATTTCTAACCCCAGACCAAGGTTGTCTTGGTTTTTTTTTTCAGACTGTGAGCTCATCAGAGCATAGAGCATCTATTATTCTGAATTTATGTAGTTCCTGATATAACACAGCCCAGTTTTTGATAATTACCCAAATTTTACCATAATGAAAAGAAGGAATGACTCTAGCAGCAGTGGGAGTTTTGTCTGTGAGGGTGCAGGTTACGGTGGATGTTTCTGAGCTATTTACTTGATGGGAAGGTCAACTGCGGGCGACATCAGCGACCAACTCGTATGTAACTATAGGCTTAAACATTACATTTCCTCTACACCAGATTTCACACCACCAAGTGGCTTTCAAGCCAGGTTAAAAAAAAAGAGTAATTTTCATCATTGTGGGACAAAAGCACGAAAGCATCTTGTGATTCTAATATAGGGAAAAGATGCTATTGAGTGACACATCTGTCTCCCAGGTCCGGAAAGGAAATACAATGTGCTCTGACTTACCCAGTGCTCACTTCAGGCATTCAATCTAAACAGTCATTTTAGAGTTCTTCAGGAGACAATACAAAATACCATGTAATCATGGACAGCAGCTTGTGATGACAAAGAGCAAATAGACAGGGAATCCTTTCAGCTTAACAATGTAGATATAAGGACATTTGTATTTCCAAATGATACTCAAGGCTCAGGTGTTGCAGACAATACAAAAATAATGCAATATTGCTTCTATCCAACGCGCTTTTACTTCTGGAGTTAGTTCACCTATATTGATTCACTGCTGGTTCTTATTCTCTCTCAGCTTCACACACCCTTTTTTGTATGAGGTCAGCACACAATATAAGAATAATACTAAACCTAGGAGGAAAAAAAGTAAGGGTATGTATGAGACTAGAGTTGAAATTGCCTCCTTGCTCCATTTAGCCCTTCAAGAACAAGAAAGCAGAATTATTTCATGCCTTGTTTCCATTGTCTGTCATATCTGATGACTTTTTTTTCCAAAGCAAATAAAGAAAATACACCTGTTGCCTTCAAATTCTGATCAGGTATTCTGCATGTTGGTTGGGGAAGAGGAGAAAATGGAGGGAAGAAGAAAAATGGTATAGGTATATCTGGTCTTCCAATGTAACAGGCAACTATATTTTCAAACATTTTTATTTATATTCAATAGGGAGTTTCTCATCTACCTGCTTACCACATTGAGTCCTCCATGAATAAAAGAATAAGACAAGTATGGACTTAAAATGAAGATAAGTATTTCCTTTTCAACTAAAGGAAGGGCAACATTCCACCAGAGCACAAGGGAACTGCAGCCATCTGATTTTACAGAGGCCTTTTGTAGCCCCAACATTACCCTCCAGCTCATAAAGACTATTACTCTCTTGCTTCTTTGACCTCCATTGAAAAACAACACAAACAGACCTGAAATTTGCCTTGAGTTGGGCACAATATAACCCCGATACTAGCTGGGAATCTTGGCCAAATATCTGCATACAGATGATAGACACAAAGAATGGCAATGCTGTTCTTCAGATTTTCCTTTCTCTTTCTCCTCTAAATGCCAGAATTTTATAGGTTCTTTTCCTTTTTTTATTCTTCACAAAAACACTTTCAGTCTGGCATAATTTTCCAGGCAAATTGCACACTTGTCAGATCACCTGATTAAGGGCCCCGTATTCATTACTATAAAAACCAACATGCTCGCTGAATCATTAAAAAGCAGATTGGTCAGTAATAATAATCAGTTTTCTGCTAATAAATACAGCTCGGCATGCCTAATTCTGTGTCCTACTCAAATACCAATGATGAAGAATTTAACTTTTAAAAAGTGCATTACTGAATGTAATATTAGTGCATTGGTCTTGGTAAGGAGCATTACTACTGTCTTTAAAGGGCAGTCAGTTCATGTATTAATTATTTCACTCGCAGAGTGCATTGATTTCTTGAAAATCTCTTCATGCATAAAAGCAATTTGAATATTGTATATGGTTAAACCCTCTCAATCAACTTGAACACAAAGAAAGACCAAGACGTACTTGAATTCAAGAGCTAGTACCAGAAACGGAAGCACCATTAGAGGAGTTCATTATTCACCGTATGTCCCTGTGACAAACACCAGCAGGGACACAAAGCAATCCTGACCACCTCTTTGCTGGCCAGGAGGAAAGAGCTGCAATGGAAAAAGTATGGGCAGCAGAACAAGGATGCAGAGAGGTATTACGTGGCAGCAGGATATATTTTGAGAACTTCATAGAGAAAATGGTGGAGAAAGATTGGTACAAAGAGGTAGGATGGCACCAGAGGGTTCATCAGCTACAGTAGCCACGTTTGGCTGATGGTCTCAGCAGTGCAGGATTGGACTCTGTAACTTGCTGTTTTGTAAGGAAACTGTTACGTGTTCTCATTTCAGAGACCTGAACACTGAAATGACCATAGTAGTGAAGTTCAGGACTCTGAGGAATTCTCTCTACCCGAGCAATACACGAAGAGCCGCAAAAATGCTGCTGTCAATGACCACCAGGGCTCTGCCCCAGCAACTCCTTCCACATTGGCAAAGTGTGGTAGTGAGGGCCTCATTCATGTCTATGGTCCAGAAAGCTCCTCATGGGAAGGAAGCATCCAGAGAAGCCTTCAGTTGCTCACTCATGTCCCTTCCAGGTACTTGCTGTTCCCAAAAGCCACCTCTTAGGCGCATCTCCATGTGCAGGTCTGCCCATCTCTAGTTTCTGTCTGTGGTCTAAAAGTCTTTTGGAGACGTTCAGTCCTTAGAGGTGGATCTCAGGACCCCATGAGAGCTGTATGAAGAGTTACCCACAGCATCCCTGTGGAGCCGGAGCCAGGAGATCAAGGCTGAGCTCCATTCTCCAACTTCTGCATCATCTGCGTTTTCCTCTGAGACACACTGTTGTCCCAGTGCTGCAAGCGGAGAGTAAATGCATGACAATAAGCCATGCAAGTAGCTTATCACACGACTGATGCCAGGCATTAGTAAGTTGGGGCAAAGACCTATCAATACGAACCAAGAAAACCAGTATTTATAGCTAGGCTGGGTCTGCTGCTGATTCACCATCAATCCTTCTATTTTTACTGTCTTAAAAGCATGGAAGTGCTGTGAAAATCTGTATTATTTTTTTTTAAGTCTTAAAATAGCAAAATCCAAAACACATACTGAATTCATTAGTTACGGAATTTAATCAAGGAGCAGAAAGACTGACAAAAATTCTCCTGTCATTAACCAACGCAGCACAATTCTGTGTAGTTCTGATGCTGAGTATTTTTAACAGACCTTCATAAACAAGTTGTATCAGTGAGTTAATTTCCAACTACATTAATAATATTGAGTAATGAATATCTTAGAATATTTGCCTTGTGTAACAAATCTCCTGTTAAAATTCCATATATATTTAGATTGTTGTCAGCTTCTGGTTGCATCCTAAATAAAGTCTAGAACTGATTTTTTGATTGAATAAGAAATATTGGACATTAATTCTTCTTTCTACTGCTTCCAACCTCTGTGTTTTCTTAGAAGATAATTTTATCCTCCAAGCACAATCCTTCTGCCCTTCCGCAAGGAAAGCTTTGAATCCCATAAAGATGTCTCCAAGGAAAGAGCTGTATCATCCTCTCCTGCCTTTCTGATAAACTTCTATTTATACCACAATATTTACAAAGAAATCCATCTATAATAATTTCTGAAGGCACCCAAGAAGGGTCAAGAGAATTTCACATTCTAGAAATAGAGAACTTCACACTGCCAGAGGTTCAACCGAAAGTACCTGGAGTTCAGGACTGCAAGCAACAATTATTCTGTAGAACAATCGTGCTCAGTGAAAATCCTTTGAAGAGGAAAAAGGTCAAGAAATTTGTCATTTTAGAAGGATGATCTTAGTAGCATATAAAGGAGTTCTCGAAAATGTGAACTAACATCTATTGAACAAAGCAATAGAAGTATGATTATTGGAATGCTACCAACTTTTTATAATTGCTCATTATTGCCATAATGCAGATTACTTCTTCAAAAGGAAAGTTCTCATTTTGATTTGAAAGATTTAAAGTGTTTTGCTCCCTCCACCCTATCACAAGTCCTTAACTCAGAGGCTAAGAAAAATAAAGGGAGAAGGAAGAAATCAGAGTATATGGGCACACAGGGAAGAGTCTACTCAAGCACAGATTCGGTGTGAGAGCTCTCAGAGATACAGTTTGAAACAGCAATATGGAATTGCATATGGGCTTGTAAACTTAGTCAAAACACCGAAAAGAAAACAAACACCCAACCTCTTACTGCTAAAACACACTCTTGAAAGCAAATCCTTTGATGAGAAATTCAACGTTTGAAACAGTGCTTTGTTTGTCCCAGCCCAATTCATTAGATCTGAGCAAGTGCCAGAGTTCAGAATATAAATTTCAAGAGTGTTCTTGCTCGGTGATAGGTGCTGCCTAATGGCAGGAAGTCATTTCCCTGCTCAGAAGCAGCTCCTGGTTTCTGTGTGATTTAAAATGCCACCAGAAATAAAGGAATTATCAAGGCTTGGCCTTGATGTACGAGCCTATTTAAATCCCTGGGGTGAGACGCTAAGGACTACTCTTCCAAAACAGCCTGAACAGGATCATTAAGCAGTGCAATAATAGCTTGGAATTGGTTCCTGCAGTATAAGGATGAAGCTGTAGTGGGTGTGCTGGAAAGAGCTGCTCAATTACAGACAGCTGAACAGAAAGGCTAAATAGGACATGGGATACAGCAAACATTTCAAGCTGCGAAAGGCTGCAGGTGGAACTGCGTATGCACCAAATACTCCTCCTTACAGATTCAGGTCAGCATGAAAGTTAGGATGCTTGACATGTGAAGAAGGGATTTGGCTTTCCAAAGGCATCCTTTGGAGAGAAGGAGTTCTTCTATGGCTGATATTCCTTACTGGCTTGTCCAAAGGATCACGGTCCATGACTGCTCTGTACCTCTGAAAATGAAATCATCTGCACCTTTGGAAGGTCAGGAAATGTGGTGGGGTTTTTCAGTTGGTTGGGTTTTTGCTTGCTTGCTCTTACCTACATGGAAATGTATGTATATATATAAATGTAGGTAAGAACAAACAAACAAAACCAAAGCAGACAAAACCCCAACCAAACAAAAACCCAGATACTAGTGCTGAGCTACTGCAGAAGACTTGAAGACTGACATAAAGTATTTAATCATGGACAAACAAGAGAAAAAAGATTCCAAGACTACCTGGTCTCTAACTGTTTTGATGCAACATTTTGCCAATTATTCTGTCCATTTCTTGAGATTCCTTGTAAAATTCCCACCATAAAGCACGGCAAACTCAGCCCTGTTCTAAATCATCAAAGCCCTGGTGATTTTCTTACAACAGCATCTCCTTGGACTTGGTCCTGTGAGGCTGACACTAATTGCTTATTCGTCATTAACAAGTTTCACTGTACAAATACTGAAATCCAAGGCCCCCGTCTTACAAAGATACACATGGAATTGTTATTCTATCATAAGCAAAACCTTGCCAAGGTAACATGACTGACCAAGTAAGAAGAGGTGAGAACACAGATAATGTTTTGCAGAGCCTAGACTTGAATTTAAGCAAGTTAATATAATATGAGTAGAAAGTCCAAAAGAAGGGGTAGGAGAACCACAGCTGGCCACCAAAATGCAACACTTGTTAGTCAAATCGCTGCTCTCTCTGTGTCTGGTCTCAGAGGTGTCCTCTGCTTTGGTTTGCTCTCTCATTGTGTAACTAAAACCCTTCAATAAATGCCTGATAAATAACAAATAGTAAACATCGCGCTTCTGCTTTGCATTCTTGGCTTGTTTGGGCTCCCACTGGTAAAGCTCACGGGCAACTGTCCAAGGCATTGTGAAAAACTCTCTGTCCAGCCCCACTAAAGGCACGGGAGAACTCAGGACAGTCTTCAACCATCTCCTCCAGTTTGTCTCCTAATACACGAGACCCACCGAATACTTTTTAAGAGATACCTCTTCTGATAGGTTTTTCTCTTCTTGAACAATTACTATGTAATAAACTATTTTATCGGTTTTGCTTACATACTGTATTTCTGAAAACAAAACAATAAATGGCTGTAAAACCAATAAAATGTACTAGGCTAGTGTTTTATTACAAACAAGCCAATACCATACACTGCAGCATATTTTTCAGCTCAATGCACCAGGATTCTTATTGTCCAGGTGAATGTTCCTGGCTGTAAATCGCAGCACTATAGCTCTTTTCCAGTGCACTCTAAAACTTCTTTAGGTTGATGTGCCTTAAAACACTCCTAGTCCTTGGACAAATTTATGGGGAGGATAAAGCTTGGCGGTTTTATGCCAAGGCGGTTTTAACTTTGCTAGCCACCCTGGAAGCACTTTGAGATGCTGCACCAGGAGAGCAGACTGCACAGTTCAGCTGTAGGAAGTCCTTCGGTGCTCCAGGTAGACCTTGCAGACACAGCCCTGGGGAGAGGGCTGGAGTGGGCAGCAATCAATCCAAGTGATGGACTATTTACTAACTTTGATGGTTGCCAAATCAGGAACTCTGCATACCTTTCTGGCAATTATCATACCTACAGCAGCTATGAATAAGACTAATTCTGAATAAAAAAGCCTTCAGCAAGACTCTTCATTACGGTTCCTCTAACTTTCCTATTCATTTTCTTCAGTCATTACTCACTGTCCCAGAAAAAAACCACCTCTTTGGCAAGGACCTCTAGGAGCAGCTATCTTGCATATCTAGATGGAGAACTTCTAATGTGGAGGATGTCATACCATAGGGTCACAGTCCTCTACACCAACCAGTTTGTCAAAAACAACTTCAAAAGGAGGCAGGGTCACCTCAGGTTGGTCATTGAGGACCTGAGACTCATCTGTGTTCGATTCCAACAGTGAGAGAGCCCACAGAGCAGACCAAAGCATGAGCATACAGCTGAAATCCTAATTTCTTAAGGTGCCCTTTTTTTGTAAACTCCATGTCTACATCTCTGAAATGGGTAGAATAACAATATGCACACATACAAAAAAAAAAAAAGTACATCCATTAATTAGAGCAATTCACTTTTCTGACTGCTGGTTAGAGCAAGTAGTTGATTTTTGATTATTTTACGTATTATTAATGCAGATGTTATTTTTCACTGAAGCAATCTCCAGTTCTCTGCAGTACACATGAAGTGGCAGTAGATTACTGGAATACATTTCCTTAGCGACTGTCGGAATAATTTCATGCCCAGGAGAAAGCGCTTTTCCTAATACACCTTCAATCTTGTCAGCAGCACTTTGAGCCAGCAAGACTTGCCCGTCAGTCTCTGACAGGCGCAGTAGGGCAAGAAGAAGTTTAAAACAATCCTTTCCAGAACTCTGTGTCAGAGTTTATCGTGTTATGATATAGACCAGATCCAAGGAAACCTTGGCTCTTTGCTACAACAGATGATCATCCCCAAGTAAGGAATTCTACCTATTTTTTTCTGACAAATGTCATTCAAAATAACCAGTGACTAAACCCAACATTGAGCGCAGAAGCCTTCAAGGTTGGAGATGATCTCTAAGACCAGATATTAATATGATTTAAGCCAATATTATGATCTATGCAAGAAGCATATTTCTTCCTCTTGAACCCTGCCACAAATATCATCCCTATGTCTAAGTGCTGCTTTGCTTAGCACACAGCCAGCCCAACCTGTGAAGTCCTTGGTGTTAGGTCCTGCTCCCACAGCATGTTACAAATACACAGATGGACTCTAGAAAATGGGTTGCATATTTACAGGAAGAAAGTTCTGTTAAGAGAAAATACTTTTGGTATTAAATTTCAGCAACTTTTTTCATCATCTTTTCTGAACCTCACCTTTCATTTCAGCTTCCTGTTGAAAAAGGCTTAAGATCAAATACAACTTGATCCTATTATACGGAAATCCATCATAGGCTTGCAAGTGATCTCAGTGGAGTGCAATTAGGAAGACATAAATATGATAATGAAGATGTTACATCACATCTTTCTAGTTTGAAACCGTATGAACTTACTTTACTCATCTATTTATATGCTTTGATGCATATGTCGATGTAGGAAGATGCATTTATTCCTTGCCTTGGCTGATATAGCAGGAATAGCTCCCCTGCCTTTTTGGCCACGCTATGGGTAACCTCCACAAAGACCACTCCGGCCAGTGTGTCCTGAAAACCAGCAAGGTTTTTGAGGGAAATCCATTTCAGAGCTAAAGATCTTGCCCAGACTCTCCCATTGCCTTAATCTGGGAAATCAGACTGACTCCCCTTTGTCAAAAGCTGCTGTTCCATCTTGAAATGGTGCCGTGGGCTCCCAGACAGGGCCACCCCAGGCCAGCTGAGGACTCTACAGCTTGACATGAGGACCTTAGCTTTGATCAAGTGGACAGCAGAGAACTAGCTCAGGTCTTGGGACCACTCATGACATTTGCTGTCACCGGAAAAGCCCTGCTTGACTGATGCCTGTGACTCAGGTCTTGGGACCACTCATGACATTTGCTTGACTGATGCCTGTGATGCTGAGCGAGATGCAGCCCCACAGTGGGAAGATCCTCCCCGCCCAGCTCTTTACAAAACTTCAAGCAAAGCGCACGCAGTTCTGCAAAGGAGCAGAGAAATCCTCAAGGGCAAAAATGTCACTGAAGTCAACTTAAATCATATGAGTGATAACTCCACGGGGAGAACAGCAGACATCAGTCATCAGAGCGCTCGCTTAATATCCCCTGTTTTGGAATATTTCTGCTGTCAGTCATTTTGCTCATCTGCTGGGCAACCAGGAGGATGAACAGAATTACTCTTAGCAGACTAAAGCTACGGACCATTGGAAACAGTCTCTAACAAGAACACTTAACAAGCACCTCAGACTGATGATTCATCGTTTTCCTCACATTTTTTTTTTTTATAGATAACTGGTTAAAGGTGCCAGATTAACAGCCCTGGAAGCTAAAATCCTCCATCCCTCTCAGAGGCACGGCATGTTGAAGGCAGATCTGCAGAGCAGCCTTCCAGCTTGACCCTCTCCTCGCACTGACAGGAGAGATGCTCAGTGGCCAACCCCCTTGGATGATGGACCTTTTTTCCCCAGTGGTTATAGGTGCTGGAAAAGCTTTTTCTGGGTGCAACCAATAGTGCTAAACTTTTATTACACGCTTCTGTATAAGACATAGCAAAATATGCTACAAAGGGAGGTAGCATCACAAACGCCTTTTTCAAGCATGGGAAACTGAGGCTGACGGCAACAAAATGTCTCACTCAAGGTTAAAAAGAAGTTGCAAAGCCAGAAATAAATTCTAAATCTCCTCAGCTCAAGCTTCTGTTGACAAGAATGACTGTTTAGATTAGTGCTTGATAAAAAACTGGAAGGTTTTCCCCTGTCATCTACACTGCAGCCTCTTTTTTCCTTTCAGTCTCCTCGGATGTTGCCCCTAAAATCATCTTGGCTCATTGCTCTTTGCACAGCAAGTCCCTCTTGGAGCCCTTCCAGAGTTACCTGCTTCAAATCTACATTAAATACCAGATTCTGGTCTTTATATAGAAAACTGTTCATAACTTAGACTTCAGCATAGCCAACAGATACAGCACCCTGCAGCGACTCCAATGCCAAACTGATCCACAGGCATCAGTTTTTCTCTCTGACATCCCTGGGATTCCTTCCACTTAACCTCTTCCATATTGGGAGAAACCTCAATAAAATCCCAGCATCATCTGCTTGAGCTTCCTTTAAAATTTGCTCTAATTTCTCTGTTGTGATGGTTGGAAAGTCTAGTCCTGATCCTAGATTCACAAGTGACAAAACCTGATTTAAACCTATTTAAAAACCAGCAACAAAACCCCCTATATTTTTCTCTACCTTCACTTCCACCTAAACTGAAACAAATAAAAACCCAACCAGACTCATGCTACTCAAACAGTGGCCAAACCAAGCAGTTACTCAACAGATTTCTGAGTGAACCAGCTCTGAAGTTTAGACCGGTTTCTCTAAGTCTGGGAAATAACTGCAGTGACTGCTTTTGATAAAAAGCAAGAACACAAAACTGACATTTAATCTCGGTATGGAGTTGATCACACAACACAACCACGGCCCAAAGGACTCTGCCTGTGCTCATTCAGGAGCATCCCTCCGAGAGCCTTGCATTTGGAAGCTCAGAGGCTTCAGACTGCCAGGTCATAACAGACTGATAAGTATCTGTTACAAAAGGAGGAAAAAACCTGACACACTCCTGAATTAATATTGATTTCATGTCAATTGCTTTATATTCCCACTTACACAGACTGCAGGTCACTGATGGAGAGGATCCTCAGAAAGCAAAATTAAAACAAACTGTCATCCAGCAGCAGTGAAAACAAAAGTTTTCCTAATAAGCAATAATGATTTAGAAGACTGCAGCATCTCTATTTGCTCTGTAGTGCAGTAGAAATATAACTCTGCCTCTCTTTCTTTCAGCAGCTCATAAAGCTGGCGGGGGCTACACTTAACTTGAAGATCAAACAATCAGCAGATACTGATAAACACTGAAACATCTTCAAAGTTCATGATAAAAAACCAACCTGGACTAAGAGTGGCTTTTTTTCCCTAGCAAGATCTGATGTTTGAAGTATAATGATAGATCTCCAGATTAGGCGGCTCTCATAATCTTTTTAGCCCTATTTTTCTGATTTTCTTATATCCTGTCATTAGTTGACAATTGCTCTCAGAGTACAGCATCTTCCCTCACACACACACCTGCACCAACCACATCAAAGTCGGGTGTAACCCAGGAGAACATCAAGCCCAACACACCAGAAGTGCATTCAGCGATGCCTTTGTGTAGCCAAAGTAGCCGGATCCATCCAGTGGAGCTGCTCCGCAATCTGCACCCAACAGACTAATTTCACAGCAGACACAGTACTCTGGGTACTCTCTTTCTTTTATAGAAGCAATTTTCATTATGTTTGTGTTCTCTGTCCTCTCTTCAGGCCCTCTGTTCTTCTCATCCTATTTTCCTCTTCTAATTTTCATTTTTCCCCCCAACCTTCTGTTTTCTCTGAGCCATGTCCCTGGTTACCTTTACGCAGCAGAGTGAGACTGCCCGCCTTGCTGCAGCTCAGATGTGATCTCTCTGATAAATCAGATCAAAGTATAGTTCTACAGATCACTTTGGCTTCCTCTTTCCAAAGTCTCTGAACAGATCTAACCGCATTTAACTTTCTGGTTCTTTTCTTTACTACCTGACTTAATTATTTTCTCCATCACCACAGTCTCGAGCTAATAAGAGAATAACGAGAAGGCACTTGCAACATTCAAGTTATACCTCAGGGTTTCCTGATGAGCAACCTAAAGCAAGGTCAGGCTCATCTGACATCAAAATAGGGACCCACCTGCCAAAGTCCCTTTGACTGGTTGAGCTCAGTTGCTGCTTTCTGAGCACCAGTCTGCACCATTAGAAACACAAGTGTCCTCCATTGGGAACACACAGCAGAATGTGAGTAAATGCCTGGTTAAATGAGGCACGGCATTTGAAAGTGATTAACGTGTCCAACTTTGATAAAATGATTGATGTTTAAATTCAAGGCGCTAGTATTTGAGGAACCATCCTGTGTGTACTGAGGATAAAAGCACCAAAGGTCTCCCAGTCAATCCTTTTAAGTGATAAGTCCCTTTTTCCAATTTTTCCTTTTCCAAATCTGAACTTAGAAATCAAATCCAAATTTCAATGCAGCCGAAAGCCCAGACCAGAACATAACGCAGGCAGGTCTTAATACCACAGTACAGGAGGAGGAAAGAGATGAGCTGGCCATCATGTTTGCAGCCTTCTCCTTTGCCCTCATTAGTGTTTTATTAATATTTCATATTACATGAAAGCAGATTTTCCTTTGTGTCTGGCATTAAATGCTGATCAATATTAATGTTTGATTCATATCTCTGAGAAAAGGACAGTGAGAGAGAACGGGAGTGAGATTGGAGATATGATTTACATGAACTTCAATAAGGCTGTTTGAACAGCAAGGCTAGTGAAATAATCAATTGGACAAGGAATTGGCTAACAAATGAGTCCTGGGCTGTGACAGCAGCTGTTTAAAGTTCAATTAGGGCTGTGGAAGGAGGAACTGTGAGCTTGTGTGAATTTTTTCATGATCAGAAAACGGTGAGGCAAGAAAATGTGCAGCTATGGCTGCAGAAGGGGCCAGGAGACACCTTCCTGCAGGAGCACAGAGGTGGCCAGCGGAGGAGGGAAGAGGAAGAAGTGTTGCAAGGCAAGGAAACAGCTTAACTGTATGTGATCTGGAGAGATGCAGGCTGTGACTGGAGATCTAGAAGGAGACTTTTGCGTTGTGGGACCAGAGAAGGCTTGGACAGAAAGAGAAGCCCCAGTCAGAGTGAATGAGCTTTCAAGGGAAGCAACAGCAGAGAGCTGGAGGAGGTCTCTACAATTACCTTCACCCTCTACAACTCTCTGAAAGGAGGATGTAGTGAGGGGAGGTCGATTTCTTCTTCCAAGAGGTGATGGGACAAGAGAAAAAGGCCTCAAGTCACGCCAGGGGAGGTTTAGATTGGATATTTGGAAAGACTTCTACACCAGAGTTATCAAGCATTGGACCAGGCTGCCCAGGGAAGTGGTGGAGTCACCATCCCTGGAGGTACTTAAAAGCTGGGCAGATGTGGTGCTGAGGGACATGCATTAATGGTGGTTTGGTCAGTTGATGGTTGGACTCAATGATCTTAAATGTCCCTTCCAACCTAGACAATTTTATCATTCTATGATTCTAAAGTGAAGCTGATGGGGAGGGGGAACACACAAGGCATTTCTTGAGCTGCCAGCATATCTTGTGTTGTGCCAGTGGCATAGATGTTGTAAAGTAGCGGGGCACTGGGACCACAGGATGCTACTGCCTTGGAAAAGTAAACCTCCAGCAAGGTGATGCACAAGAAGAACAAGAGGTTGGAGTGAGACAATGGGGATAGTTTGGAGAAGCAAAGGAAGTTTGTGACATGATGGTAAGGAGGTAATAGCTCAGGGAGGAGCGACACTGCACCGCAACAAAAAGCCTGTCTGGCAAATAAATAAAAGACAGGTCATAGAGGTGCTAGATTTTTATTTGCTTGATAATGGAACCTGCATTTCAATACTGCAGAAGACCCAAGGAGCAAGAGCCTTCTGCCAGTCTCTGCAACGAAAGCAGGACCTGGCTGAGGACAGAAGACCCAAGGAGCAAGAGCCTTCTGCCGGTCTCTGTAACGAAAGCAGGACCTGGCTGAGGAGACATCCAGAGAATTTATGCTCCAAAGTGATTCTCAATTTGCTCCTTCCTTTTCCAATAGCAGTAACTGAAGGAAAAGCTGTTCATACAATGGATATTTCTGGTAAGTGCCCATAGATGTCTCTAACTATTGCCAAAACCAAGGGTTACACAGTCCTTCATGCTCGGACAGATCAGCACGTTCTGTGCAGCAAAAGGAAATGGTAAAACAAGATTGGGAGACGTTCTCTGCTATGTGTTACTGGTCAGTTACTACATGCCCTCTTAGTTTCCTACAACATTTTTCAGACTTGGTCTGGGCAATTCACAAGGTCAGACCCATTCCTTAATGCCTTTCTGCTCTGGAATATCCATGCTCAGTCCCCAGGAGCCAGCTCCCAGGTGCCCATTAGAGACAACGGGCCCAGAAATATTAAAAGCTCTCTAAGCTGGTGGCTCTACCCTACTGACAACAGATTGGCAATATCTGACAAATGATTAGAGCTAAACTGTCATGCAAAATGCAAATATGCCTGTGCAGAAATGGAAAATTACCATAAAATCTTTAGGACTGCAGGAAACTTCAAAGCTAATTTGTGCATTCAACTAAAACTTCAGTCTCCCTGTTAGCGGTGTCACACCGCTCCGTTAGTTATCCTTCTAATTAGAACAGCATGGACGGGGGCACACCGCAGATAATAGCTCAGATAACAAAATTATACAGGTTAGAGAGATGGTGCCTACTCGATCCAGGACACCTTTGATTTAGACTCTTCCTTTACTAGGGAAATCTTTCCTGTGCCTGGAGAAGGCTTATCTGCTCTATAGAAGGTTATTCTTGGGGTACTTAACAGTTAGAGCCAGGGTGGGTGTGATCATTTCTGCTATGTGACTACTGCTGCTGCCACACTGTTCTCACTTTCAGGTACTAAAGTTCAAGTGTAAAACACTTGATTCTCCATGTAGACATTAACAAAGGGTACACCTGCATTAGCAGAACTTCAATCCTCAAATAGGTATAAATGTTATAGCATTTTAGCTGCTTTCTTCACAGGGCTCTCTAATGTAGCAAACCACTTGGTTTTCAAGATAAAAACTCGTGAGTCATTTCATAATAATTTAAAGCTGGGGCAAATACAATCTTTCTTTTGCCGATAAAGAAAACTCTCTTGTCAGAGAGAAGGAGGCTTTTTTTTTTTTTTTTTTTCAGGAAAGGTTTGAAGGAAACATGTGAAGAAAGAGATTCTTAGGAGAGAAATTCAGGTATAGTTCTTTGCATGCTGCCTAATGGCAATTAGACAAAGGTGTGACTGTAACCTTTAGTAACCGCTAGTAAAAGCCATCCCTCGTGGTGCACTTCAGAGCACTGCTCAATCCTTAGCACTTCAGTAAACGCTGGGCTATCCAAATAATGCCTCCTTCTTGAGTAAATGCTTCAGCAAATTTGCTCTTCAAAACCATGGATATTCAGGATTACTTCCTAAGGTTATGGAAATTACTGCTCAGTTGACTGGAACCGCTCTAGTTCAGACAGGCTGAGATCAAGCCCCAAATCTCCAGACTAGTAGGATGGAGTCCCTCATGCTCATCATATTGGATCTTCCCTGACAAAGAATGGCTTTATTAATGACCACGGAGGAATGGCATTTAAGTAAGATCCTCACTGTTCTTTAAAACCCAGACTCTCTTAAGAGGAAGCTGTTGGAACAATTTTCTGAATCATTAGTTTAGGCAACTATCAATTACCAGTGAAACTCTTCCCGTTCTCCTCCAGGAAGAGCAATGGCCATCAAAATACAGAGCAATCCCAATTGATTCCCTGCCTGGGGGCAACACCAGCCCCAGGGCAATCCCAGACACTGCACAAGTAAGACCAATTTTGGCAGGATGATTTTCAATATCTAGACCAGTGATTTTATGTCCCTCTTTTACCTCAGAGCTCCGAGCATCTCTCAACAGAAACAGGGACACCCTCTCCCAAAAGTTAGCCCTCTTGCTAGCCGGCTCAGAGCTGACCACTAAGAGCTCCAAAAAGCTCCAAATTTGCATTCGAAATTCCTCATTTAGCTCAATAATTTCAGCTCATCACATAATCCCTTCTGCTCATTATGTCTGCTGTGTGCAAGGAAAAAAAAAAATTGCACAAAATTACTGCCTTAAAATCATCTGAGAGAGCTGCTAACCTGACAAGCTGCAGTTGCAGAGAGCACTGTCGGAGCTTTATACTCAAACTAGGAAGTGGTAAAATATTATACAAGTTGTTTTCTTGCAGTTTGTGTCAAAGCAAGAGGGCCTGGGCTAACCCTTGGAGAGAAGAAAAGGGAGAATAAATAGATTATCAGCCCCTGCAGAAAATGTCCTGCCAGTGATCATGGATTTATGAATTCATACAGAGGCGCATCTCCACACAGAGCTGAATTGTCGAGTTGTTTTAAAGATAAATATTGCAGATGGGTGAATAATTCACTCGTACAAATGCTCACCGAAAACAAATTAACCGGCTTGTGCGTCCAGGTGATGTGAAATCATAATCGTTATTTCACAGAATGTTTGAGAGGGCAGTTTCTAAAATTCATCCAGCCTATGGCAGTAAGCTACCAAAATCTCCAAAAAAACAGCTCTAGAGACTTGTCCGATGTTAAATTCCAGGTACCAAAGGGGATGTTAATTAGATGCTCACTGTGCGCATACAGAAGAGCACAGCTGTGACAGCTGGGAGTGATCTTTCCAGAAGTAAACACACAGCTGTATTTCAGGCAGAAATGTCACCACCAACACCTCTGTAAAGTCAGATTGGAATAGAAGGGATTTTAAAATGCAGAGAGGAGGGGGGGTTTCCAGCTTGCCCAGGGACGGCTCACACTGTGCCCCCACCACCCAGAGGAAGATGCTCTGCTGACTCCGTCGGCGTTTATCACCAGCCAGATTAAGTCTATAAAAAGGGGATTATGGGCAGTCCATTTGCAGCACAACACAGACATAAAACTATAATAAGTTACTGAGATAATGAGGCAGCAGGACATAAAAACTCCTGCATACAAAGAGAGCCCGTGTCTTCAGAACCACAACTCACATGGAATCACATCTTCCCCTGCGAGTGCTGGGGAGCAGCTCTTCATAACCCCTCCTGCCAGTTCCTCCACCTCATTTATGAGTATTCCCAGAGGCTGGAAGTGAAAAATACGATTATCCTCTGAGCTATCTGTGTGGTTTTCCTCTAAAATCCCCCCTGTGGCAGTCCCAGCCCCTGCTCAGGATGGGGGAACCAAACACAGGTCCCCAACTCAGCCTCAGCACAGGTTTGAGCCAGTTGATTTTACCAATGACTCAAGGGAACACAGACCTCCACAAATCTACAGATAATAATTTGTTCCTCTCAACTCATCTTGGAAGAGCAGCAAAACATGTCAAGGAAGGAGAGCTTTGCCCAATGAATGCTTGTTCCTGAAGTTTGATCCTACTAAAAATAACCCTTCAAGAAAATGTTGTTTAAAATATTCTGCATAACGCAGCACAAATTTGATCAAAAGAAAACGGGTCGCAATAAACTCACACAAGATGTCACTAAAAAATCCTGCCTCTACAGTGGAGTTGCATCCGTACGCTCCCGACCAATATCCACAGCTCTCCCTTAGCTGGGATACACTGGAAATATCCCATTTTATTTTACCAGCCTCCCTTATTTTTCCTTTCCTGTTGCTCTTTGAATTTGTCTTTGTTCTGATCCAAGGAGGAAAGCCCTTAATCAAACTTAGCTCTTGGTAAAGGAATATTTCCAAGACAGACCTGTGTAAATATACAGTATCTCAATTACCCTCCAATAGCTGTAACATTTTTGGTTTGAAATGTTGCTCTCTGATGGCCTTCACCGTCCTATTCATCACGGTGACCCTTCAAAGGCCCACAACACACTAATAACAAGGAAGGTATTTTGGGAGCATGGGGGAGCTGCCCATGATATACACCCAACGCCGAACGGAAATGTTTTATTTTCACACCAGCCAATATATGAGATGCAGCTACAGGGATTTAAATATGATACTCAGGCTCATTAGTAAAGCAAGCAGAGATAACAAGAATTTACTGAACGTTACCATCTGACTTGGACGGCTTTCCCAAAGGGACCATTAAGATGCTAAGGAAGTTTTTTGTCTGTATTTTTGGGGGAATTAAGTCCGATTCGGGAGTTCCTGCAAGTTCAGCAAAAAAAAAAGTCCCCAGATATTTAAGTTCTGCTTGTCCAAAGCTCAGACAAGTAAAACTGCAGTGACTGTGTGTGAAGGACTCTGTAGACAATTGTCCTGTTTGCCCCTCGTGCTAAAGAGGTGGCCGGGAGCGACCCACGGCACGGGGCTGGGACCACCAGCTGCTGGTGAAGGGCACATCGTGGCTGATAAACACGGGGCAACAGCAAGGCTCCCTCCAAAAACTGGCTGCTGGCAAAACCCACACAGCCACTACTGACCAGTGAGATCAGAGATTAACTTGGCATACGATTTTCTTCCTTTTTTTTTTTTTCTTTTCAGCACACAAGCACAAATCTTCTCAATCACTGCAAGTCCAAATTCATTGAGCTTTGCAAGGTCCTTTTGAACTGCATTTTCATCCTGACCCTTCTCCTTCCCCCGTATTAGTATAAAGTCCAAATGACAGGGCACATAAAAGCCGCTTATGATGCTTTGTTAATGGATCTGCAGCAGATGGAAGGGCCAGTGGTTTGTTTTTTTTCCCCTCAAGCCCTGGACAGGCAATGAGGGGTTTTATGTGCTTGAACTGCAATGTGCTCCTCATTGCCTTTAATCTGCCTTTGCAGATCAGTTCAGGAAAGGTTGATATTGGAGAAGTGTTTACTTCAGCTTAATTCATTAATGTTTATGAACTGCTGTCAAAACACAAAGCGTTGTATGTTTAGTGAGGGTGACTTTAATATTATTGTGGCTTCAGCTAATAGATAAATAATAATGGGACAAAGTGCTGTCCAATAACTCTCGTCATGTCTCTATTGCATCTACTCAGAGCTAATTTTTGGCCTTTGATTATATCAAAAAACCTTGGTTGTTTGTGTGCACATAAACTGTGATCCATCCTGGTTCTATATATCTTGTTCAGTCAGCCTAATATGAACAGGCTTTGAAGGTTTTTAAGGTCAACATCAAGTCCTTTTGGACACGGGAGTTTAATTCATGGTATAGACAGCAAGGTTTGCATGGAGGGCTACGGTCTTTTATTAAGCCCGTGAATGTCATGAGAGAATAAAGAAAGCTTTTGGGCACACCAGCTCTTCTTCAGGTCAGAAACTTTGCATTGTGAAGAGCTGCACAGCCACAGCCGCATCGCTAGCGCATTTGTACCAAGGTAAGCCTTTAGTAGAAACCATTTTATTACTGAAAAGCGGCCATTTTCTACCAGAATTGCATTAAAAAGAGCAGATTTCTTTATCACTCTATTAGGTCAGCGAGGGCACATCTTTGTGGTGCCACAGAAGACGGTACAGAGACGTCAGAAATAGCATTGGCCCAAGGTGGCAAGGACAGCTCGACCCTGTGCAGATACCAGCATGGGTCCCGAATTACACATCTGTGTTGGTGCCTGGTATAATCACCCCAGCTTTTTATGTGGATCTCCTGCTCCCAGTTTTAAAATGGCCTTGTCCTTTTGGAAGGACAGACATGTCCTAAATTTGATAGCCGGGGAGGATGGCGCAGTGTCAGCAAGCTTTGCTTTGGGTCAGTGACACAGCCCGGCATCGGGACAGAGTACCACACAGAGGGGCTGTCCATCCACAGTCTGGGCTGTGCTCCTAGCTACAGGACAAAAGAAAAAACAAAAACCAAAAAATGTTGCTCTCCTATAACACACATCCTCATTTTGAGGTGTCTTCTGTCACTATAAACCTTTGAAGGTCCACCTTAACCATTTGTTCATTAGTTAAAGGGATCATTGGAAATTTGCACTCCTTAAAACTCCCGTTTCAAACTAAATGGATCTTCTGTTGCAGTCATTTGGGGGAAAAAAAAAGAAAAAAAATCAGTTTTCTGCCTAATCAAGGCTTCACATCAATCAGGTTAATAGGAGCGTTAGCGCATTTTCTAATTACAACTGCAAACATTTGTAGGCTTCCTAGTGATGAAAGCTCATCCCATCCCATCATGTTAAATCAACTCCAGGAGGTCGAGGAGCGAAGCTCAAACCCACAGCAGCACTTCAGCCTGCCCTACACAAGGTGTGATGTTGGTGGCATCTAATGCGGGTTCCTGGTCCTCAGGCTGATAACCTATAGACATAATGCACGTGGGCAGGGAGGTGGTGCCCCCGGGCAGTTTCACAGGGGTGTCACTCCCATAGAAAACTCTTTCCTTGTTCCGTTGAATAACCTGACACCAGTTCCAGAGCAGCCCCTTGTTAGGCTTTTCCAGCCTCGGGCTACAGCCATGAACTCACAGGGAGAGCAGGAGAGAGGGGTCAGGCTGGAAAAGAAGAGCACTTGCTGGCCTTGAGGCCAGCAAGGAAATACTATAGAGCCCTAAGTCTCTATAAATAAAAAAAAAACCTGATACCAAAGGCGTTTGAAAAGTGATATGATTAATTTGAGTCATTCAGCTCCAACCAAACACTCAAGTGTATAAAAACCATAACACGGTCATAAGCCCACATTCACGGTACAAGCACAGGCAAATATTCCCCAGCACGCTCCCGATACACACATACGAAGGTCTTCAGTAGAAGAAATACAATTATTTCACTCCCTAGATTTATTTCAGAATTTGCTTAACCTAATAGAGAAGTGGCATTGCCACTGTTATCTATATTGCTGCACTGTCCTGTGTGTTGGATGCGTCCGTCTGATAAATTCAGCTGTCAGTTATTTTCAGTGCTTAGCAGTAATTTTCTAACACAAAATGCATGATGGCCACATATGCCTTTAAGGTATATATTCTCATGTCTTTCTATAGGATTCGCCCACTTCTCTCTCATTAATACAAACTGAGCTAAGTGATTAAAATTAATGCGTCAGTTCCAAACTGCCCCGTATCCATTAATCTCATAACAGTCAAAAGTATCTTGAAGAATACTTATCTTACACATCCTGAGTTGGGTTTCTTAAAGTGCTATTAATAGTATAAACTTATCAAAAAGTAACTAGCTGGCACACACACTTGCACCTTCTTAAAGTTTAATAACTTCAATAACTTCGTTTCAATTTAGCTTTCAAAGCGTTGGAGGAACCTCTCTGGTTTGAGCCCTTGCCTGAGGCATTACACTGGGGAGGAGTTGCCAGAGCAGGCAAACGCCATCAACAACATCAAAGACATGCAAACAACTTAACAGGATGCTTTCTGTTTGAATAAAAATCCCCAAAACAAGCTCACTTGCATTTTTTTTTTCCTCAAAGCTATTGCAATTTCTCTGCAGAGAGCACCCCTTGCTGTAGCCACCGGCTCACACGGGACTGTCCCGATGCTAGTCATGATGCTCATGGTGCTGCAGGACCTTGGATCTGGCCACGACCGTTGGATGAAATGGACCCCTTGCCCACACTGGCCCCACACAGAGCCAGCTGGACAAGCAAGTTGCTTTGCTGGCTACTAAAAGCCAGTTATTTAGGCACAGGGTGATGCATTTGCTGGCACTGAGGGGCGACTGAGCAAATGAGAGATGGTGATGGCCCTACAGGCTCTTTTGTGCTCTAAACATCACTTGCAGGAAGGTGGAATTGAAGTAACTACTTAACATTGACCTGACTGTGCTTCCAGGGGAGCCAACTCGTTTTCATTACCCAGACCAGTGACACCAGCGCTGAGTCCTTTGAAACAACCCACCCCAGGTGTTTAGGGAAGCCCAAACAGGCTTTAACTCAAGTATTTATACAGGTAATGGAATTTTTTCTGCCAAACCTGACTCCTGAGTGTCTAATAAATATTACAGTTGAGGTTTAATCGCTTGCAGCCTGCCTCAGTTCTCCAGCAGGCAATGGGAGGCTCAACCAAGGCAGAGCTCCTTAAATTTGCAAAGGATTGCACACAGTTGAGGGAAGGATGGATTCTCTCTCCCTTCTTTTAATTACCCAAGACAAAATTTGTTCACAGAATCTGGGGAAAATAATAGATCAGAAAACACAGGACAGGTTGCTCTTGAGCTACTCCCAAATAGGAGGGGAAAAAGCCAATATCCGAACCAAACTATCCAAAAGGCTCCATCTCACTAGGTTATTTTCTTCACCTTCTCCCCAAATCAAAAGCATTTCTGTTTCCTACATTTACTCACTGGAGATACTTGCATTGAAAGTAGGGCTTTTAATTCCCGAGTTACCCTTTGTTCCTTACCCCTCAATTAAAATTAGTCCAACTCACCTCAGGAATTGTTCAGTTATATCATGGGGAATGATGGTTTCAGGAACAGATGGAGCAGGGAGCGGGAAATAAGCAGGAAGATCAGATAGACTCTTAAGAAACAAGGATTCTGTTTTCATGCAAATTCCCTTTAATAAGAAAGGTTGAGAAGAGATCTGAACAGAAAACACTGTACGTGAAGAGCTGCTCAAAACTCAATTGCTTCTAAACATAATACTTCTGAATCTTTTCCAGCAACTATAAACATTTCCTTAAATATTCTCCTTTTTCCACCCTCTCTCTTGCAGTATTTCCCATTGACTTTAATGAAGTGCTGCGTAACCATCTGAGTTTGGGAAGCATTTGAACAACAAACAGAAGTTATTGGGAGAAAAAAAAAAAGTTTTTCATTGCTAGCAGGTGTTTCTAAGAGCTTTAACAAAGTTTAATTTGGGATTTTTTTCAAGCTGACTCGCATTCGTGTGTAATATAGATAACTCTGATGCTGTTCTTAGTGTTTTACATGTGCATGTGCAAGGGGGAGTGCACACCCACAAAATCGTGTTTTGTGTCTCAGATGAGAAAAGCTTTTGAGTTTGTGAAAGGAAATGGCTTTCCATAATCTTTAAACAACTGAGGCCTTCCCGTGTTTCTGTTTTCTCCGACATACCAAAATAATAAACTGAGACATTAATTGGGAGGGCGCTGGAAATCATCGTATACCTTTTGGTCTTTGGAAGCTAAGAACTAAATTACTGTAATTGGCAGTTTATTAACAGGAAAATTATGCAAAACAGCTTCATGTTGCTGTCAGGAATTATATTCGGTAAGCTAGGAAGATGGGGCCCTTGGTGTAACATTTGCATTTTCTCATTTAGAAAGAACAATGATAATAGATGAGTGAAGCATGTACAAATTATATACCAAAGAACATTTGCATGGCTGTAAAAAGGCTATCTTGATACCAGAGTGATTAAGCCTGTTATTCATTAAGATACAGTATAGACTAAGGGGGAAGGGGAAGTAGGGAACACATTAACTTTCTTTAGAGGCATATATAAAACGAACTCCAGTCCAAACCACTTGAATTTCAAGCAGAACTAGATTATAATAGGTTCTGATTACGCTGTGTTTATTATGCAGTGCTAGTACTAGGGTTTTTTTTTTTCCTGTCTTGGATGACGCCCAAAGATGTGATGATGACAACCTTTGTTGTTACCCACATCTTTATTTCAGCTCCCACCTCCCCGAACCATTTGCCTGTTCGTGCACAGTTTCATGCCTGGAAAGCTACGAGCCCAGCACATCATCACACGGACGTGAGCAAAGCAGGCTCCCTACAAAAATTGGCATCACTTAGTCCAGAAATCGGATTTTTTTTAGATGTTTTTCTCTATTAGCAATTTCCACTACCAGTCCTGATATCTTAGCAGTTGACATTCTGCAAAGAAGGACGACTTTAAATGTCACCGATACCTGTAAGCGAGGGAGGATAATAGCAAAGCAGGAGGAAATTGGGTCATTTTAATGCCCTGATGAAAACCATCAGGGACAGTGCACTAAGTGACATGGGCTGCCTCTCTGAAACCAGGACACGGTGTCCTGCTCTCCATTTGTACATAGCTGTCTTGTCTACCAGGAACCTCTCAAGCACAGAGAGTTCAAGCAAGTTATTCAGTAACTCCTGAATTTGACTGATTTGAGGAGAAATTTGTTGGCTTAAATGAAGTGTCATTAGGATTTGACAAGTCCCCTGTAAAAGGGCAGTTTCAGAAGTTATCATTCTGTACCACAGCCCACAGGCAAGACCCAGATGAAACTGCCCTTCTTAAGTCATGGTTATTTATTTATGATGACGACTTATGAGAAATTTATTTAAGGACACGGGGCTTTTAAACACGGAGTAGGAGGAGAACTTGCAGTAGCAAGACTGTTTTTCCATGGTTTTCACTGGCCTCTGGTCCCAGATATTTGTCTAACCAAGTTTTGAAGCCTTTTAAAATATATTGGATAGAGAGGGTGATGTCTAGTTTTGAGGACCATTCCCACCTTTTCCCATCTTTAACATTAGAAAAGCTGTGCCCTGATGTCTAACCTGGTTCTCCTTCAGTATAAGCCTGTTGCCTCCTGACATGAGGGAAAACAGATTATTCCCATCATTCCTGGAGCAAACTTTTACATCCTTGAGGACATTAAAAGCTACTTCTCGAAAAATTTCCATTGTGGCTTAATGTTGGATATTCTGTGCATTTGTACAACAGGAGCAGCATCACCAAAGCTGCTGTGAGCTGGAGGAAGGGCCATTAGAGGGTTCCTTGCAAAGCATTTCAACACTCTGCTGTGGTTTCCTCAAAAATAAGTCACTTTTCAATTAGCTTTTGCAACTCCAAAGTGGCTGGGACTGCCTCAGCCCCTTTGCTCCTCGTGGCTCAGCTCAAGCTGGGTGATTGGTCTGACTCCATCCCAACACCCACGTTATGGATCACGTCTCCTTCTGCTCCATGAATCAGCATGTGTTACCTTTACTTGCAACACCTCACACATACTGATGTGGAGCTCACTTTCCCTGCATAATTAGTTTAGAATCCGATACCAACATCTTAATTAGGTCTGACCCCTGGAGTATTTGACTTAACATCATTCGCCAGCTCCAAAATATGGTTACATCCACACTGCAAACAAGTACCCTCCCAGCAGCTGTACGACTAATTTCAATGTCCTTCTCCTCCTATAACACAGCCAAGTGCAGAAGTCCCCAGGATGCTGCTGCAGCCCCACACTCCTCACTGCAGCTCCCTGCCCACCCTACGTGAGGGCTGCTCCCTCGTTGCTTCCCTACATCAGGGCCAACTCTGTGGTTGCACTTGCTTAAGATAACATAATTAGCTAAATTAGGCTGACTGTAGCAGGAGACGACTCACCCTGGACCCACCACCTAATTGTGTGCCCAGCAGATTTCCTGGGGGGAGATTTCCCAACTGGGGCTGAGCTCCCTGCAACCTCCCAGCTCGCCAGGGTCTCCTCAGGGGCTTCAGTCACACCTTTATCTGGAGGAAAAGACACCAAAAGCAGCAAACTTGGGGGATCACAGGCTGAGCAAGGACCACATAAAACATCCCCATGTTCATAGACATGAAACACAGCATCAGGGAGCGAGGGATGGGGTTTGGGAGCAGGGCTGTATCGCTGAGCGGCAGGCAGAGGCTGCTCCCCAAAGCATAGCACAGTTTTACTCTAAGGAAAGCAGCCCATACATTATGCAAAGAATTTACTGTGGGGAGGAAAGCAGCCCATACATTATGCAAAGAATAATTTACTGTGGGGTTGTTTGTTGTGGTTGTTTTTTTTTTTTGGAAATACTGCACGATAGGAAGAATGAAACATATGTCAGATGTTAGCCACGACAGTTAAAGCGCTACTGGAAGGAACGCAGAGAGTGCGGCAAGGAAAGTGATATAAAAGAAGAGTGGACTGGCATCAATATTTTCCAGTTTAAAAAAAAAAAAAATCAACAGGCTTTTAAATGCACTTTGTTTCATTTTTAAGACCTGAATCCAGCCTATAACTGTATAATGTAGTGCCCTAATTTTTGAAGCTGAGGCACATAAAAAACAAAACCAACTCCGCATCCAAAAAAAACTCCCTAGATTGCTTTGAGAAAATTAGCATTTAACCCTTGGAGCACACGCAAACCTGCCTTGCTGGCACGCTGCAGCACAGCTCCTGGTCCCCCTGCACTCCAAGGGGACCGAGGAAGAACTTCACCTCCACCTTTTTGCTGGAATTCATGTGTTTTCCCCTCTCTGGCTGGTCACGAATCCCCACAATCTGAGATCTCAGCCCCCGTGTCGCTCATTCACTCCCCGGTTGAGGGACTGATTCGTTCAGCTATTTCATCTCATCCTGAAACTTGTCCTCTTCCCCTGAATTCCTCCCCGTTACTGGGCTTGTAATAAACTAACCTCACTAACCTGCCCTGAAACAGCAGCGGTAATTTAGCGGCGACTGAATTATGGCCTGACTCTCACACCCTTTGAGGCTGTGGGAGTCCTGCCATTAGTTCCAACAGGTATTTAGTTGCCATTTCACTCCCATGGAAATTCCTCCGTTTCCTTAATACACTGAATTACCTGGGAACGTAGGGGCTACGATTCATTTTTTAATCTGATGTCCTCTCTCTTGACCCCGCAATGTAATGCTTTGTAGCAAAGGCTGTGCTGTACCAGAGGAGTTCAGTAACCACCTTGAACAGGGAAGAGCGTTTCTAGGCTTGGAAGAGAAGAGTGCACAAACGAAATAGAGCCAAAGAGCCACAAAGGTCTTTTCATAAGCTGAAAAGTAGCCCCAGTTTCAAGTGTTGCACTCAAAGGGATGGAAACAACCCCTATTTTCTAGGGCAAAAATGAAAAAGAAAAAAAATGTGTTACATTATTGAAAAGACTGTTTGAAAGTCTTCCATTTGCCCAAGTCTTTGACTTTCCTTTATTAATTAGTATTTCAGCTATTACAAGGCTCCATGATCTTAAGGGTCTTTTCCAACTTAAACAATGCTATGATCCTATGATTCTATGTTAAATGTGAGCTACACACAGAACACAAATACATCCATGTGCTTGCACAACAAGTACATTTCAGTCACTATGGCATTACTTTAAAAAAACCTTTCTATATTAGAAAATCTGTGACAAGCCACATTTTAATTAACTTTATATTAAAACTTGATGATACAAGTGTCCTGGAAGTGGTCTATGAAGCCAAGTAGCCTCCAGTACAGGACACATGAAGCCAGCGCAGCATTTGCCCTCCAAAAAAGAACCAACCTTGTCCCCAGACTGATAATGGGTTGACCCCAACAGCAGATAAGGTCTCTACCCAGCCCCATTCTGCCCCAGTTTACACCAGTTCCATCCTGAGCTCCACCAGCACGATAACAAAGCAAGCCCTGTTGCTTTTCCATCATTGCCCCTACCCTGGCAACAACTTTCTGAGTCAATGCTGGTTTATGGAATACCTCACTGAAAGGCAAAGCTCCTGTTGACTTAAGGAGGAGGATTAGAACCAGTGGTTTTTCATTTTATTTTGAATGTTTGCAGACATCTCTTGTCATAGTTACACTATTTGTGCATGTATTAGCCCTGAGACTAGCTGTGTAATTAGTTTCTGTCAATAATAGTAGCTGACGAGCCTGTTCAAATCTACACTGCATTGGTCTTAAAGCTTCATATATACACAGATATTCTCTGTCATACAAGAGGGGAAGAAAAAAAAAAAGTTAGTTTACTCAAGACAACTTCAAATATAGCCAGCCACTGATTCCCAACTTGGATTTACACAGGCTTGTAAAACAAAAGGAAAAACAATAAAACTAGATGAAAATGCTTATACTGTATTTCAGTCCTTCCCCCTGGAGCTGAGCGGTGCATTGCCTTTGCACAGGGAACCCGAAAAGCTCTCCTGTGACTTTGCCACCAGATTGCAGCAGGTTGCCACAAGCTCAGAGCCAGCTAGCCACCACATCTCAGGTTTGATTTGTGGCACTGATCATCCAAGGTTATGGAAATGCGAAGTTTTAAAAACACTTCGAAGCTATAAAGAATTTAACCACGTCCTTAATTTTACACAGTGTCAGAGCAGGAGATTTAAAAAGCAATAAACAAACTTGTTACTGCAATAGAATCGAAGAGGAATCATAAACTCACTAGAGTTACAGAGCTAAAATATGGTGTGGAGAATGGACAATGGCAACATTTATTCAATAAAACTCATTTATATGTAAAAGATTGAATAAAACTATATACTATTATGCAGGCACAACAAATTAGGTAAGAAGAAAAAAAATGGTCTATGGCCAGGATGTGTTATATTATGCATGCAAACATCATAGCTGTGTGGGTAAAGGTGTTACCCACATCTGCAGTCACGCTCCAAGCTGCCAGAGAGGTGATGGGAATTGTGGCACCAACCACACAAAGGATGACACCTTAATAGTTTTTTGTAATAAGGCAACTGCTAGAGCTACTGCTATTTACTATTTGTCTCTTTCTGCCAAGATATAAAACCAGTCCCCTATCTGCTTATGAAATCTAAATATCCAAAGGCATTTTCTTCAAGAGCAATGGCATATTAATCCTGATGGCTGGGTCAAATTTCAGCCTGGGTAATTGCTTTCTGCTAAGACATAGTTAAACTTATAGTTTTAATTTAAAGATGCTCCTCTGCAGTCTGTTGCCTGCACCGTACACAGTTACTGTATACTTTCAAACAACCTCCACGATGGGAATCAGTATTTCAACGTGATACTTGCATCCTGCTAAGATTTACCTGAGCTACCAAAATTATAAAGCCTTTATCTAATAGGAAAGGTCACCTCTACTTCCCCTGCCACTAATTTGGCCTCAATATTTGTGATACCTAGAAATCATTTGTGGATATTCTACTGACACAGACCAACAGGTAGAAAGATGCTACAGGTTTTTTTTCCTATTCAAATATGTCCTCAGTGTTAATACTGGGACTTGGCTCAGGGTAGCAGCTCCACAGCAAGTGTCTGGTGAGCACCCAGACAGGTCTGCAATTCTGTTAACTAACTACCTCGTGGCCATCAATCAATTAACTCAAGGTGAAAAACTAGTGAAGACAAGTCCACAGACAAAAGTAAACAATCTGGGCTGGACTTGCAGAGGAGAAAGTGAAATTCCATTTCCAGGGCTGTCAGAGGGGTTTAAACAATCACTCAGCAGAAGAGTTTTCTTTGTTCCCTTTGTTTTTCTTTATTTGCTCCAGGCTGAGGGTTTCCATAGATCTTCTCATTGATCTGAAGTAGCCAGGGGCAGAAAAAGCCAATTTTGGCTGCATTATCCTGTCTCCCTTCCACTATAGCTTAACACAAAGAGAAATGCCACCCACAGCCCAGAATGAATCTGTGCCAAAGACTTGCCTTGGATTCAAGCAGGATCCAAGCCAGGCTCTTCAAATCTGAAAGTCAAATGCTCCCAAAACCAGTGGAGGGAGAGATCCTGAGCTGGTACCAGCCCATGCACTCCTACAGGCAGAGGCTCTAAGCGATGCCCACGTGGAAATTGGGGAAGACACACACAACAACTCATCCGCTCATAAATGGAGTTGAGGTCTGGATTTCTTTGCCTCCCTACCTCTATTTTTTTTTCCCCTTTTAAATCTGTGAAGGCATTTATTTGCCCTTTCCATCCAGACTTCTATTCTGTTATTTGATAGAGGACTTAAAAATAAAAATCCACATGATATAAGGCACCCTGGAAGGCTGGGACGCAGGGCCCCACAGGCGAGCCAGCAGCTGTGTGCATCGAAGGGATCCTGCACAGAAGTGTTTAGTTCTCTGCTTGTAAAGTCTCCAGCAGCAGCCACTGAGGGAGCTGCACTTGCCCAATTACATTTAGAAAATGCCTCAAAACCAGAACATTTTTTTTTTTTTTTTTAAACACAGAAACTCTCCTTTCTCCCTCCAGCCTTCCCACCCTCAAATGGACTAGAGAACCCGTCTCCAGGACCGTGGCACTGAATTTGCCTTTATGAGAGGAGTTCAAACATTTTGTGGCCACAGAGCACCCAACTGCTGTCTTCCAGCTCCCACCAAATCCCATCAGCAGACACAGTATTTCTGTGGGAGGGGACCCCAAGCCCACACTGATGGTCAGTGGTACCCAGTCCCCACTGGAAAGAGGGGTTCAGGACCACTTCCTTCTGTGCCAAAATTCAGTGGGAGGTGGAACAAGAAGTGCCATTTATAAACCTCCCCTGGCTTGTATCCTGCTCAGGGGTTATCTGGTAAGCCTTTCTCTGGCTCTGCATACAAGTAACACAAAGTACATCAGGGTAACCACACAGTGTCATTTTTGTAATTAAAGCTCCTGACCTAGACTTTCCCATTTAACTGCTGTATTGGAACCGCTCTCTGTTCTTCCTTTAATGTAGGCTGCTGATCTTTCAAAGATCTTGGTTGTGTCTCAAAAGCCAGCTGGAGGTGGACTCTTCAAATAGAGTCAAAGAAAAAAAATCGACACGGGGAAAGTTAACTAAACTTTACCTCAAAGAAAAGTTTCCTCTCTGGTTTGGAACAAATATTGAGACCTGCTTTATTACAAAGTGACTCTGCCATATTGCCTAGGGCTTATTTCTGGCTTAACACATACACAGTTAATCTCCTGGCCAAAAAGTTGAAACCTGGGAAAAAGGGAAAAAATGATCATCATAAATGTCATATTAAATTGGTAGATCATAAGTTGCCAACTAGAAGATTGGATTTTTCCTGTATCGTTATTTAATCACAGCAACTGCGTCCCTGCTGTAGACTGCAACACAATGGGGCCATCCGTGTTCAAACAGGAGCCACTATAAAAATACCAGACCAGCCAGATCAAGAGACACTTCAGGAGGAAAGTAAATTCAGATGGAATGAAATCCACACTATGCTTTGCCAGCTGAGTATTCGTACGTACTAAAAAAAAAAAAATCGAGGTTCAGGCTCAACCTTACCTAAATGCTGTTGAACAAATGATCCTGGCAATTTCTGACTGAATTGCCAGCTGAGTATTCGTACGTACTAAAAAAATCGAGGTTCAGGCTTAACCTTACCTAAATGCTATTGCACAAACGATCCTGGCAATTTCTGACTGAATGATGATAAAACCAAATTCTTTTGCCGATATGTTTGCAAACGTGGATGTAATAGTTCAGCAGAGTTAATTGCTCAGGGCAGGAATTCCCTAAGGAGTTTTGCAGTGTGGAGACCATGGGGTGCTGGTCTACAGAAAGGTTTTAGGCACCATCCAAGGGGTCTGTCCCTCAGCTGTCTGCTGAGAAGGAAATCAGGTCTGTCCTGGAGTCATATTTACAAGTCTCCAGGTTCTTGCTGAGCCTTTAGACAGAAGATACCAGACACAGGACTACCCAAAAATCATTTCTGCAAACAAAAGAGACATCAGATAGCTACACAATGAGAAAAGCCTTGATCTTTGGTCTTGTTGACATAAGTTACACATCTTTGGGCTGCACATATTCATGTAGACACTATGGGTTGGTTTTCATAGCCCTATCTTCTTTTAAATTTAGGGTAATGAATAAACTCTTGGGCACTAATTCTGGAAACAAGAGACTGCCTTATGAGATTGTCTGCAGCTCAATAGTCAGGGGACAAGGGAAATAAAAGGATTCACATTACGAATTTCATAATGACTTACTGCTCACTTATCAGAAAAATAGTTGGAGTCATAATTAGCCAGCCTTTTCAGTGCAGATTTCTATCTGCTGCACACCTTAAAATTTGCATTTTAATGGGCTAAAGATGTATATCAGTAATAGCACCAACGGATGCTCTCTTATCACTAGTAATAATACAATATATAGCTTAGGAGACTAACCTACCCACAGTACAGCAGCTGTTATCAATAGCAAACAGTGACCAAAGCAAATCAAATCTAAATGTCACTGTAGTGACATGCCTTTAAATAACAAAACGTAGGCTGCAGGTTGAGGTCAAAACATATTAGTACCATGAACACACCGAGGGTTTAGCTGGTTGTGGTAAACATGGGGTTCATTTTCGGTTGCGCAGTTGTAGGAGGAAGAGTTCACTACAAATGTAGCTATTTATGGGTGGAGAGCAGATCATGCATGAACAAATCCTACCAAACTCTTAAGCATCATATTGTCGATTATTTTTCTTTAAGAAACAAGAGACTTGACTGCAAATAAAACAATATATTATTCTAGTTCCTGTTTATTTTTAATTCTAGACCTATAATAGAACTAGCAACTGCTAAGGAGGGTTTTTTCCCCCCCTACAGAAATGCACAACAAGAAGTGGGGGGGGGAGGGAGAGAGGAAAAAAGGAATTAGAGAGAACAGTAAAATAAAGATAGTTTATTAGTCTTTCCAAAAGGAAAGCATGACAATTGTCAATGGTAAGTACGTATATGTATCATCATTGCTGTGGTTATTGGTAGCACCCAGATCCAAGTTGCCAAAAGAATTCAATGGAAGTGGAAGTGACTCTCCAGAAGATCCTCAGGCAAATTAATTGCCACCCATAATATTCTAAACCATTAGTTTCCTGAAGAGGTAGGCAAAGACCAGTATTTTAGAAACATAATAATTTATAGAGTTTTATATATGTCATCCTGATGCCAATTTACCAAAGACCTGTTGAAGCAGCTTCTTCCAGCTGGACATTGACACAAGGAAGAGGGTGAGAAAAGGTGGCCACAGAAGAAAGATGTGATATGCTACAATAATAGATGCTGGCGGCCTTCTGACATGCAAAGGGCTTCATCTTCAGATGATATATTCCCCTGACAAAAAGAATTAGAGAAAATGACATATTTTTCTCTTTAAACATCAAAAGAAATATTTAGCTTGAGAAGATTGGATTAAATGTGGATTAAGTTCACTGTTGAAACTGTCACTCCATGGCTGGAGGGAATCAGGAGGCTCAGCAGCCTTCTTCTGCCATGTTTTCTAACACATCTCAGAAATAACTTCCAATTTTAGCTGTGCTTAATTGTGCATCAAAATGGTGGGACTGGGAAGGGAAACCGAAGCTGCTTTCTGTCTTCTTAAACTTGGGAAAACTGTGGTGTCAGCAGCTGACGCAAACTTGAATAATGGCAAAACTGCAGATAAGGAGTAAACTGAAGGGAAGACAGAAGCGAAAATACAGAGCTATTGCACAAAACTTCAAGTGTTCCAAATGAGTGAAGTCTCCAGAGAAAATCCTACAAGCATCTCATATTTTTAGTGTACGGTAAATGTTTGTAAATCAAGGGCATACAATTCAACAGCAGAAGGATCGGATAAAATTGCTAAAGCCTTTCAAATGCTCTGGTCTTCCAGCAAGTCTAGAAGGCGTTTGAAACCCCCAGCACTTTGAGGGCTCTCTGTAATGGCAGTGAGTCACCCTAGAGACAACCAAATTGGGCCCCAAAGAAAACTACAGAAACACAGCCTGACTTGGAGCTTTGATTGAGAACGGCTGGAAAACAAAGATTCATTTCATGAAGTTATTTCAAGGTCTTGGAAATGGTTCTTAATTTGCATTATGATGAAAACAAGACACTTCAAGAGAAGCAGGGGAAGGAGGAATAGAGGCAGAGAAGGGGGAAATATCCACACTGCTGGGCAGTGATTACAGGTCTTGGTTGAAGTGCTGCGATCCATGAAGCACCAAACCCCCTGTCAGCACCATAAATACTTGCTCTTACAGTAATCTCAGAAGTGGGACAAAGTCTGAAGGACTCATATCAAACGGGCAATTTCTCCATCAGAAGATTACTTTAATCACTTTAATCAAAAGACCTACCACTTCTCCTCATCAACAATTAGTAAATCCTCAAAATATTCCCTAAAGGGGAGCTTGGATGCCTCTTATTGACAACTCATGTGTTACTTGATGTTAGTCATTAGGACAGATTTCCTTGCAAATAAAACTTCCTTGTTTCAAACCCATCAATATTCTGTAGCAATCTTCCATCTTTTATAGTTAGGACAGTCCTTCACATCTGGAATTAGCTCCTGTTTTCAGCAGTGCTGAGCTGTACCACTTGTGGAGGGGACAGTATCATCGTTCTTGAAAATGAAGTGCAGGTTTGGGGCTGTGCTGGCCAGGTAGCTCCTGTTTTCAGCAGTGCTGAGCTGTACCATTTGTGGAGGGGACAGTATCATCGTTCATGAAAATGAAGTGCAGGTCAGGTACCTGCTGGCCAGGTATCACTTTGAACTTTGAACTGCAACATCTACTAATTACTCTCTTCTTAGTGTTGTTAGTACAACTCACTTTGAACTTTGAACTGCAACATCTACTAATTACTCTTCTCCTAGCGTTGAGTTAGTACAAGGAAATCATCAAATCAAAGCCCAAAACCCATGTTGCAGGTGAGTACTCCGAGGCAAAAATCTGCCTTTCAAGTGACCTTGATATCAGTCTTATCACCCAGATTTTTGAGGAGAACAATGGTCATGGGGAAATTCAGATTTCTCTGGAGAAACAGACACTCCAGAAGAGGTTTGTTTTGGATTTTTTTCTTTCAACATAGAAGTCTCCAAGGTTTAATAAAAATAAACTGACTTTCTCTTCAGAGAGTAATCTGCTTTTGCTTTTATATTCTGGAGGTTTCATAGTTTTATATAGAATCATTTAGGTTGGAAAAGAACTTTAAGATCATCAAGTCCAATCATATGATGGAAGCAATGCCATTAGTTGATACAGAAAAATTCACATCAAACATTATCTTCCACATTCACTGACAGTAAAACATGCATATTTCCTGGCTATTAATAATTACTTCAGGTATGTTTTATCATCTTGAGCTTGGAACCTTGCCTGTTTGGGGGCTGAAACCTCTTCGGTATGTTTTCATAACATAAACTGTTGAATAAATTCATTGAAGTTTCTCTAGTGTTTCATCTTGGAAAGAAAAAAAAAAATCTCTAAAAATAGAAATTTCATTTCAATAGTTTTAAAATGCATAATTAACAATTTAGATGGAATAAAATCCTATTTAGATGGAATAAATAATAAATAAACTCCAATTTAGAGGGAATAAATTCATCTCTCCTAACTTTTGCCAGTTAGGATTTGTCCTCCCCAATAAGTTGCATGAGCCATAAGTTTCCCAGAGCCATTCAGTGTCCCAGGTGCAGGTGGGTCAGGGATGTCACACGTAACCTGCTCAGTCCATGCATGTTCCTCATCAGTTGATGACAATAGCCTGTTAATGAAATTATTTCACCTCCATAAGATCCTGCTTATAAGCCTTGAGTATCCTGTGACCTCATCTCACATTAAACTCCAGAAGTGAAAGGTGTTGCTCCCCCGTGTTTACCTGGGGGTAAGCATAAAAGGAGACTATAAAGTGTCTCATCATCCACCAGGAGCAGGGAGATTGCACTGAAATTCAGGAAGGACATTTTCAAAGGCACAAATCTCAGTTAGGAGCACGGCTGCAATCTGTACCTTTGAATAACTCCCTTGGTGCTTGAAGTTGGGCTCCAAAAGGAAATTCAGCTTCTACCCAGCTGATCTATCCTCCTGAGGATCTGTCAGTTCCCACCGCCACTCCTTCCACCAGCCTGATTGTGCAGTCAGAGAAACCCCTTCCATCTACTTCTCTTGCCTAAAGAGATTATATTTTAAAATGCCGTTTTATGAACTTGTGAAGCCTGCAGTATGTTTCAGGAGATAGAAAATCCAAGCAAAAAGTGTCTGTCCTGCTCCTTTCCTTTCCCCGTTTTCTGCACTGCTCCTCATTTCTGCCTTCATTTTTTATCCCTTCTGTCTTCCTGGCATTTCTCAGTAATTATACAGTTATATTATCTCATCCTTTACAGTTCTGTCTCTTTAGAAGGGGACAGCAGCCCCAGTCAGGCACCCAACCCCAGTCACCCACAGCTGGGACACAAGGACTGGACCATCTGGAGCATCTCAAGTTCCAACATTATGTGGCTGGTTGTAAAATGGTTGCTAGAAGTAGAAGTGTACAATCCACATCAAGCAGAAAAAAAATAAATACATATATAAATAATTATGTCCTTCTACAGGAAAACAAGTGTACAATCCACATCAAGCAGAAAAAAATAAATATATATCTAAAAATACATAATTATGTCATTCTACAGGAAAAACAAAATATCTGAAAGAAAGCAACTAGACTGATCAGTTTACATGGAAAACTTAACTGCTTACGTAAGAAACACAACTGACTGCTCCATGCTGATGTTAAAACATTACCACAGAAACAGGGAAAATTAAGGGAAAGCAAGATTGGGTCTGAAATGGCATAAGAGAAATCAGAAGATGGTAACAAGCACCAGGCATCCCACTCGCATTAAACCAGCATCTTCTCATCATCTGCCACAGTGAAAGGCTTTGTATTCAAAGCAGATCATGAATTTTAAAGCCAATTCCTTGGCTGTGATTAATTTTTGGTTGCTTCAACTTTCTTTGTTGAAGATGTATATTCAAAAACTAAAACAAGGGTTTTTTTATTGTCTGGGAAAACTATAGACCACTTGGATTTAATTGCGCCATTCTTAGGCAAAGCTTTGACTTGTATATATCTTACTGAGAAAATTAAATGTTTTCATCATCCAGCCATACTGAATAGTTAAGACTGCCAGGACTACTCATTAAATACACAGATGTTTTAAAGTTTGATTAGGGAACCGTAACAAACAGCCCAAATTTCATTAGCATATGGAAAAGAAGGTAGCAGAGTTGAACGTGCAAGAAGAGTTACTTAAGGACTAAGAGTATCACTGAAAAATAAGATCCTTGTGCAAAAAACCTCAAATACCAACCATACTAAACTCCCATCTGTGACAAATATTAATACCCAGGAGAAAATATTGTCTCTGTCTGCCAATACTGACAGTGACAACATCAGCAGTGAGATTATTCTACATCGGCTCCCCCCACTCCCTTTCCAAAATCACAAGGCTGCATCAAAAATCGTAAGACTGACTTAAAATATTCAATTCTGGGTTATTTATCTTTGTGATTCAGAGACCTCAATAAATATTTACTTGGTTTGGAACTATTCCCAACCACCAAGACTGTTAAAAACTGTACTCTAAAATGAGCATGTCAGTTCTTTGGCAGTCTTTTAAATTCAGCAGCTGGGATGAACCTCAATGTATAAAAATTAAGATAATCACTCAATATGAACCTAGATGCACCTATGAAATTTTCCTTCCAACATAGGTGAGCGTCACCACGATAACAGCAGAGAACCTTCCTAAGTCAATACATTTCTTAACCCGCTTCAGCATTCAATAATTTCCATGTCTCCAGCCTGTCAAGTTCATTGTCTTGCACAAAGTCTTACTAGAGGTTGAACATGCACAAACAGCAAACCACAAGCAGAGTGAAAATAAAAAAAAAATAATTTTAGAAGCAGAAAAATAAGCAATATAATTGTTTCCCTCTCCAAGATGTTGTTCAAATACTCCTTTTCTTTGCATATGATGAAATTAAAGGAAAGGAAACCAAACAGCTGAAGATGACTACTTTTGTAGTTTACAAACCCCAACCTTCTGCACGAATAGCTGGACAGTTTGTATCATCATCATCTGAGACACACACAGTTACTGGATTTTGCCTTGACAAATGAAGACATCCATCCCATTTAGCAAAAAGGAAAGAGACTGACCAGACACAAGGTGTGGGGCTGAGCCAAAAAATTTATCTACAAATCCTAATCCAAACCCACTATTAAATCATCCTTTGATAGGTTCCAGCACTACATTCGGGTCTGCAGGATTTAATCCACACTGAAGCCATCCCATGGGTTTCAGTGTTCCCTGGTTACTCCCAGCCATCTTCAAATTTTGAAAAATAGTTTATTTTGAGATTAATATGTGAAAAGCTTTAAGGTAAACACACATCCAAAATCCTGTGCGGAAGGCAGAGAGAAGGAATTTTAATACTTATTAAAGCTGTGGCTCTCTATTTGTCTTTGAGACCTCGATTACAACCGTCCTTCCTATTTTTATCAGGTTTGTCCTTGGCCATAAGAACATCCTGTAAAATTCATGAAGATCCAACTGTCAGATCCTCTGATCACTTGCTCCATCAAGCAACACCTGTGAAACCCCCGGGTCAATTTACTGAGATACTGCCAAAATGCCACAGAACTCATAGACAGGGTCCCAACATGCAGATTTAATAGTTCTATTACTTAAAATTTCAGAGTTAAGGGTTTATGTAGGAAAGTAAAAAAATTAGAGAAAGAAGCACAGTCTTCATGAGGTTTCACTGCTGGGAAAATGCCTAAAATCTCAACTTCAGACTTTTCCAAGATGATGCAACTGAATTGGATTTAGAGGTTTTATCCCTTATTGTTTAACCCAAGCTACTTTTCGTTCAAAAACCTGCAGTTATTTTTCATTATTTGTTAGGAAAATAAAGATAACTTAAGTTAGAGCTGTGTAAGTTTTCTGTCAATGGGAAAAGTAGCAATGACATCCCATGTGCTGGGCTCCAGACCCTTATTAGGGCTGGCCAAAATACATCACTGCCCCCTGGAAATAACCATAATCCATGCAGTTTTGGGTTCCTCATATGCTTATATTTCCTCTAGACATGCAGGCAGGTTACAGGGGGTCAGGACAAGTGGGTGCCTTTTCTTCCTCTAATATTTCTGCTATGGTGTGAGTGGAGGAGAGGAAAAGGGAAGAAGTATCAAGTGCAAGGAGGAGATGAAAATCCCATCTGGCTCTCAAATGTCCATTTATACACATTTCTAAGAGAGACATCCTTCACCGTCCTTGGTCCACTCAGATGGCAACTTGGAAATAGAGAGCCAGATGGAAGGAAAGAGGAGAGAAATAAATGTGTGTCTGTACGTGTGATGAGGCTTTATAGATGAGCACTTCTTTAAATGTGCTGTGCCTGAAGCAACTGTTTAAGCAGGATTGAGCAGCTGAAGGGCAAGTTCTGTGCCTTCCAACCGACATCACAAGTACACGAGGGGGTAACCCAAAAACTTCATCCTCCAGCACTGAAGCCCCATCAGCCACTCCAGCAGTCCTGGCCAAAAGTGGTGGAAAATAAGCCATTCTTATGAAATGGAAAATACCTAATCGTCCTCTTAATACAACAGCTCTGGGGAATACAGAAAAAAACCTCTGCAGTTTGGGATAATGGTCGCTGGTTCTCCAGTGAAATAAGCACATCTTGTTACATCTGGAGTCTGTTTGGGCTTACACACCAAAGTATTTTTGCCCTACTATGTCCTACTGGCATAAAGCAACTCCCTCCTCCACTGATTTTATGGGAGTCTTTAAGTACACATAATATTCAATGTAATTGCAAAGGAAAACGTGCATATTAAATATTACATTTACTGATGTGTCTTAAGATACGTGATTAACAGCTTCATTTTACCTGCCCTATAAAGAGCAGAAATTCAATATAAAGAGCTGCACAATCCAAGTTCGCATCCTATGAGGATTTTTGTGGGCTCAAGTCCAAAATAAACTAATGAACAAATGAACTGGAGAAAATTCTAAAAACACACTCTGTGCTACTTTGGTTGAACCAGGAGAAATCCAGTGACCTGGGAATTAAATTGACGCAATTCGGTACTTCTTCACGACATACATTTTGTTCAAAGTTAACTGCTTAAGTGCTCGAGGGACTTTTCAACCCCAGACTTCAGCGGAAATAGCGTTTCAGCTTTTAAATCATATTAAAAACATGAATTATACATTATAAATATAAAAATTCTAACACTTAATTTAGAACAAGTCCCAAATGGGGTGGAGATGACATTGCTCAGGCCAAGTGGGGAAGACTCCTGGGATCTACTCTGAATTGCCTGGCTGACTTACAGACTGACATTGGAGCAAGTTGCACAGGCCACCCTCCTTCAACACCAACCTCAAAAGTTAACCTAAGCAAGGTACACGAATGTCACTTATTCAAGCTCCTGTACACCAACTGCTTCAGTTTATCCTCCAAAACTTAAAATGCCCCTGTGATGAGTATTACGTCACTTTGAACACCCATCATTTAGCTGCAATAGCTCCTCCACAAGCATAGTGAGAGTCTTAATATTATAAAAACACTTTATTACTATTAGACAGATCTGTGATATTTATTTCCTACCCAAAATATTTACAACTGAGGGTCTCCATCCTTCTACTATTAACTCTCAGTTCTCATCCAGCTCCAAGACCCTTTTAGCAGGAGGTCAGGGTCAGAAGTACAAAGTTTTTGCAGAGTGAAAGGGTTGCAATAAGAGGTCTCTGGCATGCAAGAGGGAGCTGTTCTGCATCCAGTCGACGGTCCATGAGCCTTCTCCAAAGCCTCAACCTACCTCACTCCAACCAAATAGCACCTTACAGAGCAAGACTAGCAAACCCAGCTCACGTGTGGAGCAGGAACAGGAGGAAACCAGCTCACTACTCAACGCTATCAGGTCTTTGCCAGGAGCTGCATGGCCTGATAAAGTCCTTCACAGAATGGTTAGAGTTGGAAGTGAACTTAAAGATCACCCAGTTCCAAGCCCCCTGCCCTGGGCAGGGACACCTCCCACCAGACCAGGTTGCTCCAAGCCCCATCCAGCCCGGCCTTGAACACTTCCAGGGAAGGAGCATCCATCATCAGACAAGGACGTGCAAGTACAGCCATAAAGGAGGAAGACATGAGCACACCACTCCTGCCACCACCATGGCAAGGCAGAGATGAATTATCAGAGCATCATCTGCTCCACCCATCACCTACAAACAAAGAGGGCTGCTTTCCACCTGCAAAGCCCTCAGCTTTCTGTATCTCTGACTGCACACCTATTTTTTTCATTCACATTTACCTGATGTTTGGCACCTCTCATTTGATTCATGCAGCCTCATATAAAAAACACCACAACTCACCTTAACTTCTCCACCTCCAGAAGCTGCTTCCCCTGCTCCGTTTCCCAAGCACGGCATAAGGTAGTTCTCAAACAGACCACTCCAGCCTAAGACAAAGTCACAGATAACCTTCTTTTTTTCTTTTCCACTTAACAACTTCTGTAGAGGAGTTCTAGTACAAAACCCTGAGATCACTTGTACCCTCCTCCCATTGCAACTGCCCTTTTATCAAGGAGGTTCAATCTCTTCCCACCTCTCACATCCCTGATGACCTCCTCAGCAGCAGCTGTGCCCAGCCCCTCCACCCATGAGCTACACATTCAGCTGAGTCCCATCAAAACAGAGCAACAGCAGTCAAAAGGACCCAGGTGTTAGTTAGAAATAAATCTGAAAAACATAAATCCAATCAGGCATGTGAAAAAAGGACACCTTATTGAAACTTTCCACGTGTTTTGAGTAACCCTTGTGATGCGAAGGGCTTCGGGGGATTGAATGTATTTTCTAGGTCCAATAAGTCTCCCCAGATCTCATACAGTAAATATGTACACAGTAATATCAAATTTCAGAAGAGCTGGTTGATGTTGAGCTTTTGCTCTGTTTATTTATTTATCCAAAAATAAAATAAAGGAAGATAAGCCCAAAAATACCTACCAGAAACACTAATGCCAGCTGAAACTATGTGTTTTTCCACTTTTGGAAGTTATGTGGCACCAATCATCAGTCTTACTGTTCAAGAAACCCTTCAAGCAAGAGTATCTTTTTAAAGAAACCCCCAAAACATGTGTTTGCATTGCATTTATTTGCAGATGGTACTGTGAAAACTTAGTAGAGTACTCAACATTTAACTGAAGGAGACTGGAAGACTCTTTCAGAATCATTGTTTTATTAACACATGGGAATAAATCATTTAAAACTAACAGCAAAACGTCTGTGTTACTATATCAGGGAAATATGAGCACTAGTGCACGTCAGTATTTGAATTATTCAAGCATCTGAAATGCATCTCATGACTTCGATACATTCCACAAAAAAATACAGTAGGTTTTTATCTGAAGATGGGACTTAGAGATGAAAACAAAATGCTGGTAGATTCTGTTGGTAAACATCCTAGATAAAAATGTTAGATGAGATCTTCCCATTTAACCTTGCCTATCTCCTCAAGCAACAGAGGAAATTACTTAGTAACAGAGAAAATCTCAGAGGTGTCTTTGATGCAAACTCTAAAAAGTAAATTTGAAAAATAAAATTAAGCATTCCTGAAATTATTCAGACCTCTGGCCTTCGATAAGTACCAATACAGGGTCTCTGACCCAGCTGGAAACCTTTCAACCTCACTTTGCCCACTGAACTTTACCACTGCAGCAAGGAAAAAGAAAACAAAAAGCTGTGCATTTTACCAACCTTAAATCCTCATCAATTTATTTCCTTTAATTACTTTCTCTTAGCACTCCAGTGGGTCAAGGACACCAGCAAGCTGCAGCATCTGGGATTCATGCTGTGTTTTCTGAAGAGAAAGAGTAAATGGAAGTAGGTGTTGACATTGCATAAGAAACATGGTATTTCTCAGCAGACCTAATGGGTTATTACCCAGGAACAAATGAAAGGTAAACTTTGCTGTGTGAGACCCTTCTGTCAGCAGGAAGGTACAGAAAAGGAAAATGATCTGGTTTAATTTAAAAAAAAAAAAATACTGTCTTGATACAACTTATAAAATCAAATAAAAGCCCAAATTGACTGAGGATAGAACTTGATATAATTTCAGCAGAGTCACGCAGATTTGGAGCAGAGGTGAATTTTCTCAAATACATTTGCTGTTAATGAAAAACTGCTCATTGGATTCTTCCATCAGACCTGCAGGCTGGCAAGGCTTTGTGTGTTGGATGGACTCAGCGAGCACCCGGCGTCACCTGGTGCCGTAATCTGTCACCCCAGATGCTTTGGAGGTGGCAAAACACACAGACATCTGCTCCCAAAATGCAGTGACCCAGCCCTGGATGATGACAGCCAGGACAGAGCAGAGCAGTGGTCACGGCACAGTGGCAACCTCTACTTTTCCACCCTTTGGAAAATTGTATATGTTTGAATATTACCATCTTTTGGCAAATAAAGGCACAAAAAAAATCTGCGTTGATAACACTGTCTTATTAAGGCTGGTTTCAGAAGGAGGTTGTTTTATTTTAATGCCAAGGGCCTTGATGAAACACCCCATCAATCCCATCCATGGGCTGTGAATATCACAATTTATTACCCATGGAAATGAGACCATTAAATGACCGGGTGGGTAGCCTATTAAAACCACAAAGACAACTGCACCTTTCAGCCTTCCCCTTCTCCTCTTCCAATCTCCTTTTGTTTTTTTCAGGTGAGGTCCCCTTTATTCTTTTCCCAAAAGGACCTTCCCCTCCTCAAAAACTGCAGAGAAACTCGGTGAAGAAAAACTACCCCTGTCACCGTCCCCCTTCTCTAACACAGCTCAGAGGACTTTCTGTCATTGACATATAGGAAGTCATTTTGTCTTCTGCTCTAGAAAAATGCCAGTGGGACATCTCCCAGGAGGGGGGATTTGCTTTTCACTTCCATTGCAGCTGCCTTTGAAGAGGGGGGGGCTCTACCCCACAACTTCCCACTGCAAAGGGGCAGAGGGTAGAATGAACATGTGGGTACAGGAAGAGGAGAAGCACCAGTAAATCCAGCCCAGACTTATTTTGATACCAGAGAAGGTTTCTGTGTATTTTTTGGATGTGCTAATCCTTCTTCCCTTCTTCCTTCCTGCTTCCGTTTAGAACAGAGAAGAAATGATAAAAATGCCCCCATTTTTCTTGCGTTTTTTCATGTCTGGAAGCACATGTAACCCTGGGGGGGAAGTGCTTGACCTTGTCACATCTGCAGTCTAATCACCTGAGAAAACACGCTGTGATGAGCCTGGGAGCCCTTGGGGTGATGCCCCGGCCCCTGCCCAAATCCAGCCCCAAACCAGGACCCCTTCCCCTCTCAGTCAGAAGAGGACAACCACCCCCTGTCCTCTTCAACCTGTGCTTTATTTCCAGACCACACCTACCGTCATTAGCAAATTTAAAGAAAAGTACCACTGATTTTGCAATTGCAAGCATACTTAACATTTTATCCTTGCTCTTTTTTATCCTGTCCCTTCCAATAGTCATTAAATTTATTAAGTGGCTTCTACAAGTGACTCCTCTCACTTCTAAAAACGACCAGATCATCAGCGCAGAATATATATCTAGGTTCAGTCCCTCTTTTCTTATCTTTCCTGACAAACCACTCTCCTTCACAGTTTTATCTATATAATTGATGAACCACACATGACATAATTTACAGCCCTCTCTCGCAACCTTCTCAACTGCACACCAGTCATTCCAGGATCACACTCTCTCAACTCCACCGCTCTGGCCAGACCCTATGAATTAATTTAATGTTTTTTTTCTTTTGGTCTCTACAAAACTGCAGCGGAATAACTACGAGCGGGAGTTTAATTAAGATTTGGGGCAAAACATGCAAAATGGCTAGAAATGAAGAAGAGAAAGAGCTACAGCTACCAGAAATATCTGCATTCATTGTTTGTGCACACAAAGGCACGGCTCAGCCCTTTGCCTTTGTGCAGGTGAAGGGAATTCAGGACTAGTAGATGCACTAACAGATAGAGCACGGAGGAAAACGATGCTGCTCCTGCTCTCTCTTCCCTTCCTCTAAATGCACGGCAGACCTTGCATCTATTGCTCTCTTATTAAGAAAGCAGGAGCCGTGTCTGAGGAAGGAAGCCCTTCCATGGCGTTCCCTAATAGCGGTGTGCAATAGACAAATGAACAATATCAATTCTCCCACAAAGGGCAGGATACGGCAGCGGAGAGAAAGTAGCTCCTGCATAACAGAAACCATCATTATGGGGACGGCGAGCATGAAAGAGTGCCTTTATCTGGGCTGAGATGGATTGCAAGATCTCTACGAATTGAGGGGAAATGGTGAGAGAGAAAGCCTCTCCCAACAATTACAAGAAAAAGACAAGGGTGCACATACATGCAGAGAGAGAAAAAAAAAAAACCACAGTGACACAGAGTGTCCTACACAGTGGAAACGCTGCATCTGGCTCCTAATTCAGGTTGCTTTATGAATTCATTTTAATCCAGAGTTCCAGCCTGAGCTTCTGATGTTCAAATGAGCAAAGCTCACTTTCACCCAGAAAAATGGCAATCTCTGCCTCTGCGGAGCAACACTGAGCGCATAAAGCTTTCCCTTTCCTTCCCATTTCATTTAGATCATTTTATTAGGAATGTTTTTTTCTGCCATGGTAGGTAGGATCCTGGGAAGAGGAGATAAATTCTTTTAATTATTGCGTATCCTGTAGCTCAGCAGCGAGCTGCGGTGGGGCAGCACTACAACCTGCAGACATGAAGGCATCTGCCTGGGAACGCAGCAGAGATGCCCCCTGCCATTTCCTCAAGCTCTGAGAGACAAAGGCTCAGAGCAGCCTGGGGAAAAAAACCCTGATCTCAAAGGGGAGGCCACCATTCCTGAAAAAAAGTTCGTGAAAAATGAGAAAGCAGGTCCTTTTATATTGATTTTCCAAGGCTCTGCTGCGTCCTTCAACTTTATCTTCTAGGACTTGCAACACCCATCGTTCCCTGCAGGCTACCCCCCAATATCCTAAGGTCTCACTGAAAAAAATAATGCAACAAGTTGAGAATCAACTTTTGCCCTCCTTTTTTACAGGTATTGCTTGGGAAACGTACCCTGCAGTCAAAGGTGCATGAAGACAGCTGAGAATAGCTGTGTCATCTGATTTATTTTTGACTTAATCTGGGAAACGCGTTGTTCTTAGATAAAAAAGTCCTTTTATTTTTAGAAGTGATGCATCAAATATGCATGAATGGGCACATGTCTTTTCCATTGAGTGATTCCGAGCGTAGGGTTTGGCTCAGACACTGCCACCCTCCTCGTTAGACCTTGAAAACAAGCTTTGAAACAAGGGGAGAAGTTCCACAGAAAGAGCTAGAGAAAAATCTGCCATCAGGAGGAGAGTGTCATGCACTACAAATGGTCAGAAGGGGTAACGATCAGAGAGACAAATTAATTTTCATGAACTTCCTTCTCCTCCTGCAGAAAAGTCCTAATTGAGGAGCGTTTTGCCTGACCACAACATGAAACCCCTGGTGAACGAGCTCATTATCCAAGTGCCACACTGGGACGAGATTTGCCGCATATTATTTTTTAATGGGCAAGTGCTGACTATTTGCAAATAAGTAGTTATTTGAAAGTGTGAGAATAAAGCTGGCTGGCCACATTTTTCTGCTTCTAACTGAGAAGGAAAAACTGGGTCTGTTTCTTGCTTCTTGGCAGCATCCAGAATCACAAACTCTGGACCCCTTCCCTGCTCACCTCTTGGTCTACGCCATCACTTCAACCTGGGTCTTCTTAGTGCCCCTGACCTGCTACAATTCACCACCATGAGCTTGGCATTGCCTTCAAGCAGGGAAAGATAGAGGGAATCACTCTGACTTCTGCTCGAGCCTCTTGCAGTTACCAACCCACCATATTGCATCACGTCTGGTCCAGGATAGACTGGAGGAAAATCCCTCACGGTCAACTCCAGAGATTAGCCAGACATCTTAGGAGATGAAGGTTCTTTTGGTGTTTAATTTGATGACATACATAGAGCAAGTGCATAAGCACTTGCCTGACAGTTTAAAAGCAGGAATTTTGTTTCCTTGCCATTTTTTAATATATCTGCTTAACTACTTTATCATCTGATTTCCAAATTGCCCTTTCAAGCCTCGCAGCAAAATGTGCATAATTGTGATGGATTTTTTTCTTTCCCTTCCCTTTGTCAACAAATGAATAATCAAGTCTAGTAAACTAAAAAAACCCCAAACACCAGAAACAGGCTAACAAGTTCTTCCAGCTATTTATCTAATTTGTATTGACATGAAAACTCACTAATTCAATTTAAAAGAATAAGTAAGAGTCAAGAGCAAGGCATTTATGTTTATGTGGCCTTCTTGTTGAACGTCAAAACAAGACCCCTGCAGTGCTGGTCACATGAAAAAGCCATTAAGGAATTTGGTACTGAAGTGGCAAATTTCAGCTCAGTCGTGATAAATGTCTTCAAGTTACTTTGAACAAGATAAAGCGGAAGAGACCAAAGTGATACGATAAGAGTGGCTTTCCTGATGTTTAAATCTTTATGTCACTGGGTACCTGGGACACTGATATTTATCTCAGGAGCTTAAATATTTCCCTGCACTCTTTAGCTCACCGAGGTACTCGGTTTCACAGTATGCCAAATTCAGCTGTGCATTTTGTAAACGCACAGACCAACAGAGATGCTTCATTCCCATCAACACGAAGGAAATGGATGAGTGCACGGGTATTAAATCTATTCTGGTTTGATTTTTACCACTTAGAGCTACAAATGAAGCCTAGAGGAGCCGGAGATGCTCGGCAGCACTGAAGATCACGCCACTTTTTAAGCTGTGCCACTTCTGGCTGTGATGCTGAGCAGTGCCTGACTTTTCCATGCCCCAGTTTACCCGTGTGTAAAATCTGCATGATAGAAACGGAGGTGTTTGGAAATTAATTGATACTGATAGAGCCCTGAGAACCTTGAGTGAAAAGGGCTTCAAGAATGTGGAATGGGATCATTAAGTGAAATGCCAGCAGAGATATTAAAAGCAGGGTCAAGTTTTTCAGACTCTGAGGAAAAGTGGAGGAGGCAGGGCAGAGAGATGAGGACCCCAGAAGAGCATAAAAGCAGAGAAGAGGCAATGAAACAACCTGTCAGACATCAGGAACAGAGACCGAACAAAGGTCTGAATTATTAAAGCCAATTAGCAACTTAATAAAGAGACGAGTCTTTAAAAATGAAAGGATTAGACTACATTACGAAGGAACTTGAGAGACGTCGGTCACCTAAGGAGAAAACAAATGGCAAGAGAGCAACAAGGAGGCAGATTGTCACAGAGCTGGAGGTGGGATTAGAGGGTGCAGGGGCAGCCATGGAGCCATGGATCCCTGCCAGAAGAATGAGGTTCATGTTTCATTTACTTTCTCTTGAGACCTTTTTGCCTCCTGAACAAATCAAGATCCAAGACTTTCCATTGGCCTTAGGCTGATGTATATCCCACCAGCCAGTAGTTCGAGATCCTTTCCATCTGCATTGCTCTGAAAGAATGCAGAATGAGAGAAGCAGGAAGGAGATCATTTCTGTCCACAAATTCACTGTCACCATTTTGTCTGATTCTGTAGTCAGAATCTGGAGAGGTTTCCATAGGGCTGTGCTTAGAGCAGCCTCTGGCAGTTTCCTTTAGATGTTTCATTGAATTGTGACCTTAGAGATGCTGTTTTGATTCCACCTGCTTGCTCAAAACAAACAAAAAGGAGAAACAAGAAGTCATATTGCATCTTTATCATGCCTATTTCGGTGTTCAAAAGACAAAACCAGTGGTATAGGAGATCATCAGCTTCTTCAAAATGAGACAAAGAAAGAACACAAAATACACTGCAAAGACAATCCTAAATTGAGCTCCAGTGTTAAGCAATGGGAGAAAAGAGATGGAAGAGAAAAACAAGGACAGACTCCACTGTGGCATCGGCAAATGAAAAAGCAGAGGGGAAAAAAAAAAAAAGATGTTATCTTGTCCTGGTCAGCAGGGTATTTCTTGAAAGTCTTGTTCTTTCTTTTTGTAAACAGTGAGGGTGCACACGTGTACGTACACAGACCCGCTTGCAAGTGCATAGGAAAATGAGGACACTCTGTGGCACGTCTACAAGTAGGGGCTTTCACAGTAATAGAACCAAATCAGGCACTCGGACATCAAAGAGAGACGATGGAGCCCAGCACCAGCCCATGGCTGATGAGTCACTTCCACACAGCCAGAAGGAAGATAAGCTCCTCATCAGCTCCTTCCCTTCTTTCCCTCTCCTCATAAAAATCTCCATAGGATTTTCCTGGCCGTGTAATTAATTCCCCTGATTTGATAATCGCCCTTACAAGAGATACTGCAGCAAAACTGCAACTGCTAAACAGGATAAATAGCATATTTGTAAACCAAAAAAAAAAAAAATCGATAGATCTTTGTTTTCCTTCAGTAACCTTCTTGATGCCTAGTAATTTTTAATGGCTTCTTTGTCAATATCTGTATAGAGAGAACATATTACCTAAAATAACATTAAGGACATTTGTCACTAAGTTTTCTCTACTGAGGGCTTGACTCTCCTTACCCATTTCCCCAAAAACCTCACCAGGTTATATATATTACCTGTATCACATACAGGTAATATTGCCTCCTAAAGCAACAACAGCAAAACTGCTGTCAAATATTACACCCAGTCTCTGGGTTCACAGTTCAAGAAGGATATGGAAGTACTGGGAAAAGGCTACAAGAAAGACCCAGAGACGACAAGAAGGACCCAGAACGCACCCAGTGGCTGAAAAATAAAACACACCTTATTTATGTGTAAACCTCATTGAGCTGAGCTCCTTGAGTTGGCCTAAGGGCAACACACAGTAGCAGCAAACACACTGACACACCAGGATGCTCGGTATTAGGGAACATTTGACATTAAGGAAAAGTTACAATGACAATGTAGTGTTGGAAGTTGGACAAACTCAACCTCAAAAGAAAATATACAGCTTCCTAGCACTGATTAAAGTTTGTAACCCAAGGCAGATGTTTCACTTTTTGCCACTTAGAGTTTTTAAGCCGTGCTTCAGAGCTAGAAAGGAGAGTTTTCTCCTCCTTTCACCGCAGAACTTGACTTTGTGCTGTTTCTCTTCTGCTCAGCACTAGCAAGCCAAGCTGAGGAGGGAGTTCTGCACACAGCAGACCATTATTTTGACATCATTCTGACAGCAGAGAGAATACATGCAGGAACTTGGCTTTTTGTCCTTGGGAAGTTGGCGAGAGTTGAAGCAACTTGTTCATTTTTTCAAGAACTAAAATAATTGGGTCACTAAAGTATTGAAACAGGTTATTCATGGAAATACACCAAGGTTGTGCGGGCTTAGGTTTCACGTGGATGATCTAATGGCTCCCCCAGAAAACAATTAGAAACAATTTCTGTCTTCCTTCTATGCAGAAATTGATTTGTTCCCATGCAGCAGCCAACCAAGCCAAGCTTGACTGGCAGGTAAGTGGAAAATGATTTACGATGGGAAAATACGACACTAATTCTAAGCAAAACCTTGTCCATCATGATTCAAAGATGATATAGCTACATCTGAACATGGGACTGATAGCTTTCTTGAGGAGTTCAAGCTAGCTGTATTCATGCCTCTGCTGAGCTGATATTGATGCTGCATTAAGATGTTGACATCATCATATTTCTAATGATAATACAAATCTCCCCCCTCTGTGAATATCAAAGAGCCATATGGTCAATTAGCTATGCCCAGTGCTTGCCCAGCATTATTAGAACTTGCAACACACAATTATATATTTCAAACTCTTCCTTGCAATCACATTAAAAGTTGTTAACTTTTTTTTTTTAAATCAAATTTATGGTGAGCTTATAGCTCTTCATAAGAAGTCCTAGGGGAGAAGTGGCATTTAGAGACACAAAAAGAGAAAATTCATGATAAATTTGAGAGAGAATAAAGCAGGACTTCTTGTTCATAACGATGTAAAATAATATAAATAATGTATTCCAAAAAGTACATGTTGTAGATTACTTGGCATACAAATGTCTTTGTTTAGGACTCATGACTTCTATTAGTATTAATTACTTACGCTGGCAACTTTAAACGTATAGTGGCCTTAAAGCAAGGGCAACACCTATTAAGTTTAATTACTTTCTCCTTCAGCCTAAGCAATAAAGAAGTATGGTGGAGATCTGGTTATTAACTGAGCGTGGCATCCAAATGAAGACACAGTACACAATAATTGTGCTTGTTGGGCCACAAGCTGGTGTTTCTCATTGGTCTCTCCTACCCCAGAGATGAGATGGGCTGTAGGCAGACAGTAAAGATTTTCTTCCCTTGACCTACTTTGGACAAAATCTCGTCCTCGGTCACATTTAAGCCCTCATCACTTTCAGCAGAAAGCCCTGGCATCAAAGGACAAACAAACAGCTCCCCTCCCTGCTCGCAGATCAACTGTCTCAAGCCAGGGCTTCAGATATTCTAAGGACTTATCTTCTGTATTTTTTGGTTGGTTGGCTGATTTGAAACAAAAGAGGTATCTGCCTAGATACCAGCGTGTTTCATGTTTTTCAGAAGAAAAATGATGTTTTTGCTTGCTTTGAACAATTTCTACCAGCATTTTTATGAAGCTGCTGAAATTCACTCTGAGGATGTGCTTTAGCAGTAGGAAAAGTGATGTTTATGTGTTTTTGTGCCTGTGTATCTGTGTCTATAGCTTTGAAACTTGTTTAAGTTTACCATTAACTTTGGAATTCCTCCAGAGCTAAGTCCCCTTACTAATACAAGATCAAAATATGACAAGAAAAAGAGCTTGTTTTACAAGTGAACAAAATAATAAGTGGCAAGGGCAAAAGATTGCCCAAAATCTCAATGAATTCCACAGGACCAGGGTACCCTGCACAGTCCTGCCACCACCCCCTTCTCTTATTTAAACTCTTCTGCACAGATTTTTTATGTCATTCCCACCATTACTCTCTCCAAAATGGCTCTCGCTACCATGCCAAGTAGTTTTCAGACACATTTCTTCTTTTCTCACTTTTCATCTCAGAATAAATATATTCTGTGGAGATTTCAGGATAGGATCCCATAGAGTTTCTGCATTCAAACCAGCCTGTGTTTCTGCCTAACATTGATCCTAGGTCATCCCTGACACAGTTACTGTGAGTGATGTACCAAAACTTTACTTCCCGAGTATTCAAAAAAGGATGAAAAAGGAATTTCAAACATTGCCGTTCTCACACAGGGGATATTTGTTTTAAAAAAAAAATATCAAGCACATAACACAGCATATAAAAATGCATCTGGTACTATTTGTCTAATCTTCCCACGCAAGTTTAACGATTTGCATTAAATTAGTAGAGCAGCGTATGCTTATAAGCGTCAAAATGTCTGAACTGCCCCTTTGCATTCACAGGTACCCAGAACAGCAATCAAGGAACTATTAGTACAAGCTTAAAATAGGGAGGAAATTGCAACTTAATTTTTATGAGTGGCTTTTGCCCATTTGAAGCACCAGGTATGTGCTGAGTTCACAAAATGAGATAAGATCCTGCCCTCTGTTTTCTAGTCAGCAAATAGATAGATGTGGGTCCCACTTACACGTGTTTATTTACATCCTTAAAGAAAAAGTCACACAAAAAGAATCTATACCATTGACCCTGGAGAGAGAGACTGTAAGGACTAGCCTAAATCTCAGGTTAATGGGGAAAGAAGTGGTGCTGCAGCGTAGCCACCCAGAGGAGACACTCCACAACTGCCTCTCCGTGCGAGGAGGAGGAGGAGGAGGAGAAGCCAAAGCTCTAGGCAGCCTCCTGAGCAGCGTGGACATTATTTGGGATGGAGAATGTTTACACACAGAATAGGAGTAAAACTCATCCTTGTGTGGATACCAGGGGTGAAGCGAAATTTTAATAAAGCAAAACACTCAGCGACAAAAGGGAAGGAACATTTCCTCGTGCATTTTGATGTAGGACATAAACACTGCACTGAGGGCATTTCCCCCTTTATTCAGGGCACCTTTCCCCTATTTGTGTATCTACCACCTTTTATGGCTTAATTAAATAAGAACCTATGCAAAAAGCAATAAATTTCCTTCTTTTCTCTGCCCTCCAAATTATTGCTGGTTCTGGTTTAGTTTGGCAGAACAAAATCCATTTTATCAGGGAAGATGCTGTGGCTGTGGGCATCCCACTGGGACTGGTCCTCCCACATTGGGCTGAGAAAGCTGCTTCTCCCCAGCAGCATCACGGAGATGACAGAGATCTCTGTGAGCTGCAAGTGAAGAGACAAAGGAAATAAATCAAGTATAGGGAGAAAAAAAAAAAAAAAAAAAAAAAAAAAAAAGAGAGACAGAAGATGGTATATAAAAAAAAATATTGTTATGAATGGGGGGAAAAACTGCCAGTGAAGAACTTGCTGCCAAAATTGTGGAGAAAGAACTTGTGAAATAAGGACAGTATTTTCTAGAGTGTCTTCACAGACCAAAACTAAGGACTAGGTGTGTGGGTAACGGTGTCCACACAGAAATATCCCCAGCCCTAACACGACACCAGTGACTGTGGAGGAAACTGCTTTGGGAAGGCAGAGGCTGCAGCAGAAATCACTTGGTGTCAGTAAAATAATGCTTAAAGGGAGGATGTAAGAAAACAACTGTGCGACTGTTAAAAAAGCAAGTTCAAGTGAACCTGGAGAGGCAAGAGAGTAACAAGCAACTGGAAAAAGGCTTTAATTGCCAAACTGCCAAATTACTGTGATCTGACAGATTGTACCCGTCGGTGCTTCGTAGTCTTACTGTCAGCATCAGACAAAACTTCCTAAGAGGATAATTTTATCGCGGATTAAATCACAGACATCCGAGCAGCTAAAAGAAAAACCAGAAGGTTTCAGAGGAGGATTGTGCACCCAACATCATTAACTTTATTGACTTTGAAAAAGCCTCTGATACACTCGACAAAGACACCTCCAGAAGATAAAGGCTAAATGTGGATTATCTGAGGAGATAGCCAGAACAGCAAACCTGGATGGAGATCCTGACTGATCTAAGAGACTTACAACAACGATTGGAGTCAAGCAAAGCTTTTCCAGCTCCCATGCATTTGGTTATTATAGAATTGCTGGAAGAAGGAAGCCAACAACCCACAAGTTTGCAGACAACAAGGCATACCTCTCATTTTCTGCGTAGAAGTAGGTGGAGACCAAACATTGGGTGATACAGGGGAGGACTAAAAAGAGGTGGGAAAAAAAAAGTGTATGAAAACAGTACAGAATACGTACAACTGTAAGAATGACAAACAAACACAGCATAACTGTTATTCAAAAGTCAATGGAGAATGCTGAAAGGTTTAACTCCCCTTCTAGTCTAGTAACGGAAGAAATAAAAGCAAGAGGAGCAGGTGGAGATATGGAATATATATGGAATAACAGACTACATTTCATTAACAACAGGCGGTTGGGCCTTTCTTTTTCACACCATACCCATAAACTGCAGATATCTTTGCAGGGTAAAAGATTAATAATGTTAGAAATGCAGAGTGAAGCACACACCAGAAACAACCGGGACCAAGACTCACTGTTTTTTCTCACTGAAGACAGAAGAATGCCTTTAGATTTAGGCCTGATAGTCACTGAAATAATGACTGGTGGAAGAAGTTAAATCATGGAGGAAGCCAGTGTACTGAAGAAAGCACTGGTAATCAGGGGAGGGAGAGGAAAAGCTTGTGCTTGTTATTTTCTTCTCTACTTTGTGTGTCTGTGTTGCGTTCCCCTTCCTTGGAAAAAAGCAGATGCCTTTATGAGTTGTTTTCCTGGCTTTCACATTTCTAATTCACATGCAACATATAATTTGCTTTTCTTCTGCTTTCCTCATACCATCATCTTCCCAGGCCTCTTTCCCAGCAGTGAGCAACAAACAATGTTGATCACCTCCTGCTATTTGTAAATCTCTACCTGAGAATATCTCAAATTACCATGATAATTTACTATTCCCAATTAAAATGTAGGTACATGAGATGGAGAAAGAAATTAAATGCTGCAGTAGCTCATCAGGATACCAAAAAAAACAACGTGGAAGGTAGATTTATATGTGCAGGTGAATAGCTCATACAGTAATAACAGTTTTCACACTGCTCTGAAGATGTTTTTGGGGAGTACTGGCCTAAATGTGACACTATAAAATATCATACCATTCTGTAAAAAATATTTATGCACTTAAATAAAGTGTATGGCAAAAATCATTAGTGTCATAAAAAGTTCTTTTGAAGAAATCAATATTTTTAAAGTATAATTTTAAAAATATGTATTTCTGAGAAGCATATCACAGCCCTCCATTTCCAAGCACAACAGGAGGTTGTAAAACCTCATATTAATTTTCCAGCTCATAGACCTAAAAAGCACGATGTGAGCTCCTGTTCAGGAAAGGTGAGCCTTCCCAGTTTACCTTGGCTTGTCACCATCAACAGCATCATTAATTTAAGCAACACAGGGGCTAATTTATTTCTATCAAGCTTTATTCACCCAGTGCATCAGCTTGAGCTTCACCGCCTCCCGTCCTCATCTCAACCACGGGGAGGAGGCAGGAGGGGAGGGGAGGTGATGGACAGGAGATGATGGACACAGCGAGGGGAGTGATGTAGCACAGCAGAAACAGGCAGTGACAGTGATGTGAGCACATGTCACAAGCGGGGCTGAGGGACATTTGTTAGAGAATTTTGTGCTAATCTGCTGGCTAAGCTCTACCTTTCCGGACTTCGGTCTCCATTTTCATCTGCTGGTACCCTTCACTGATATAAAATCCCTCCTAAAAAAATAAACCCCTTCCTTTCTCTCTTGCCCTGTTTTTCCTGCATGTAGCAAACATCAGAAAACAGGCTAGATTTTTTTCCTCATCCCTTCACTAGCTGGTGCAAATATTATGACTCTTATCATAAGAAGAAAGGAATATGCCAGTAAAGGTTGTCCTTTTACTGGGCCATAATGGCTGCACCACAGGACTCAACATTTGTCTCTCTGAGGAAAAAAAAAAAATTGCCTTAAATTTAATGTGATCCATCTACTCTTTCATGAACAAGGTGCAAAGATAATCTACGATGTAAAGCTGGAACAAGTTGCCCAGAGAAGCTGTGGCTGCCCCATCCCTGGAGGTATCCAAGACCAGGTTGGATGGGGCTTGGAGCAACCTGGGCTGGTGGGAGGTGTCCCTGCCCAGGGCAGGGGGTGGCACTGGATGATATATAAGGTCCCTTCCAACCCAAACCATTCTGTGATTCTATGAAAACCTGACCTCAAAGTGGCTTAAATACCAATGCCAGTTCCAAGTACTCAGGTTTGCTGGGGAAGTAACAGCACAGGGTTGCTCACAGTGGTTTACTTTTTCAAAGGAACTTTTAAAAAAAGCTTATTTTCAAAGGCTGGATATAGAAGAATACAACGTTATGTGAAATTACGTGAGCTCTGCTGGATGACTGACACAGCCACACATTTTGCCATCGTCTGCCCCTTCTGCATCACACCACAGCTCTCCTCCCCGCGTGGACCAGGATGCAGGATGCCTTCCCTGAAAAAGTACCAAGCTCTTTTAAAACCCAGCTATTTCTACTCCTTCTTTTGTTGTACGTATTTTAAGAGAAATAATCCACAATTCTTTTAAGATATTTACTTATCCTTCAGGCATGAAAGTGTTTCAAAAGCAATACCAGCATCTATGTTATTGAACTGCTGCTTGTTTTCTTAAATTAAAGCCATACAATGTGATACAATGCCCAATTGCACTAGTTAGTCATCCCATTATAATCATGTGTTGCTGGCTTAGCTCTTGACGAAAAATACATTTTTTTTTTAATACATTTTTGTGACTCTGCTTATAATTCTAACCAGACATGACTTTAAAAAGTATACAACTTTTGGGATGCCTGCTTCCATTTATTGCAATAATGATGGTGTGGCTATTTGGGAAAGAAGGAAACTGCCAGGATATTAAAAAAAATAAAAAAATAAATCAAGACCTAAATCAGCCAAGAATTGGACTGCTTCAGGATGCAATAGGAGATCTTCCACATTCTTTTACAGCCCATGGTATCTCTATAGGCTAAGCATTTCCCCAGCACGATGTTCTAGTGCAGGTTCAGGTATTTTACTGCTGATTTTACTGCAAGGGCTGAGCCAACTCCTGCTCCTCGTTCTCCACCCTCCCCACCCCATGGCTTTCTGCTCCCACCAAATGAGTGTGTAGCAGCTCCCAGGAGAGCACAGTTCACAAATTGGCATATGAAAATTAACGGCTCTCTTTATTACGTGGGTGGGGACGGGAGGGAGGGCTGTGTTGCTTGTCAATGTACGGGTATAATTCACTCCAGCTCTTGAGTGTTTTCGAAACCTATGCTAGGGCAGGCCTTTACAAGCATTTATGTGCCAGATTTGTGCTGGCTTCACACAATGTTCTAAAACAATGACCCTTGAGAATTATGGGGGCTATATCCAAGCCACTTTTCAGGGCACAAGCTCAAGAGCCTGACTTGATTTTGAAAATTTTAGTCCACGGGTCACTAATAAAAAGCCATTACGAGCGATGACTATTTGATGACCATTAAGAGAAGTTTATGGGCTCTGTCCAGCTCCCTGTGGTCACGTCCTCAGCAGAAAAGGATTGTCAATGCACCTTTAGCTGTACTTAAGACCCAACGGCACCTTCTTACCCAACCCATGACACTCTCTGGGGTCAGAGCTGCTCTGTGCTTCCTAAAGCATGACCTGCAATCAATAAAACATCTATGTTGTTTTAAGTAGCAATAAAAGTGTTATGACATAGCAAATGTGTTTCTGCAAATTACAAATATCCAGGAAATACATACCTCTCACAAATAATGAACTTTGCATTGAATTTACATCAGGGAATAAAAAGCTAAACTACTTAAAAATAATAAAAATAAAATTCTTAACCTTTTCTAATAAATTACATGTGAGTGAATCTCTGTTGTCAACAACTTTTCTCAAACCTAATGATATCCCTTAGTCAAAATCTCTGCAAGATCAAGGCGAGTGGTTTCCTTGTTTCCACTTTCTTCAAAGAAACCTGAATAATATTTTATCATTAGAACAAGGAACAGCCATTTTCGGAAAAACGCCTACAATTCTGAGATGTTTTGACCACTTATAGTGACGCATCTGTCCAGTCATGTCAATGGATGTTGTCTTGACATTACTGGAAGTAAGTGATCAACTTTAGTGAATGTGACAAGTCACGGAACAAAGACGCACAGTCAGAAGAAATGAATTTTGAGCAGATGCACCCGGGAAGATAAATGAAACACTGACGAGCTCAACTACACCCTGCACAAGTCCCAACAGTCCCACAGCATCAACACCTGAGCTTTCCTATAATTTATAGTGGAGCATTTTAAATCTCCTCGCTTCCACAGACGATAGACCATGCAAATTGTCCTTCCAGGGAAACACTGTGTCTGCTGCTACCTGTGCCACCAGGAGGAAGAGCTTGTGGATGGCTCAGTACAGCTCATTGTGTCTGTTGACGTATTAAAACCCTGCCCAATTTTTTTTAGCTGTAGGCATGGAGATGTGCATAGAAACCAAGAGGTACCTAGCAATTGTGCATGCTAGCAGCAGTGAAATGGCTCACAACCTGCACACACAAGGAATGATGTCTCTGATAACACCATCACCACATGCACAGCGTATGGGAATAACACACATAACACACACTCTCCATGTGTTCCACATTTCAATGTGCTCTTTGTTAACACCCCACAGATACTCTCATAGGATCCTTAAAGCTCACAACTTGTTCTTTCGAAGCTCACAGAGAAGATAAAGCAATGCCTCGACAACATCGACTTGCTAGAAATTACCCTGGCCTCCTGCTTCACCAGACCAAATTCCCAAATGTCCCTTCTATTAAAAAAAAATTGAGCTTTTGCATATGGCAGACCAAGGCTAGCTGGGGTGACCACCAGCTGAGGCAAGAATGAGTTTCACTGTACTTCAACACACAAGCCACAGAGTGTCCTGCAGGCATCATCTGGGGCTCTGCACTCAGGATAAATCATATTTGTGACCAGGATATTAAGAGTTATCACATATTTAGGGGATGCTGCTGTGTCAAAAGCCCTGGAGAGGCTGGATTTATGTACAGATTGTCTCAGGTATTTATTGCACAACATTTAGACTAGAACTGGTGCAAATATTTGCAGCAAATACCAAATTTCCATGCTAGAGAAAAGTTTCTGAGATAGTTATGGGACTTCATTAACAGCACCTGATTTGTTTTGAGTGTGAAATGAGAAGTTAATTGCCTTTATGCCTTCAAAATATCAAACTGATCATTTTGTTCTGACTGTTCTAAATAGTGATTGCCAGGCAACAGGGACAGCATTTTTAAATAAACCCAAATGAAGAAGCTCATATCCCAAGAACTTTCACTGCAACTTATGTCCCAGAATAATGTGGGCAGTTTTGCAAAACCTTATTTCAAAATACACGTTGCAGGCAGAAACCTGGGAAAAAATGGCACAAGCACGGGTCATTTTTCTGCCATATTAACATTTTAGAGGCTGAGTGGGAGAACTAAACTGAGGACACGTAATAACAGATTTTGTACAAATAAGAGTTCAGACAAAGCAGGTTTTAGTCACTGTAGAAGGTCATGGTCTTCAGAAAATGCTAAACACTTTCTTCTATTGGGCAAAAAAAAAGGCCCTGAAAGATGTCACAAGTTGGACAGCTGAAGTAATTATTCACCTGGGAAACTTTAGGCTATTATCTCCAATCATGCCGTCAAGGATTGGATGCTGATAATTCACAGTCATGGAAATGAAATGCTCCGGCGCGAGACACAAGTGAGGGAGATGAATTACAGACTTCCCTGATAATGGAAAAATGAGCAGCATGTTGATCACATACACTAAAATTATAAACTTGGTCAGCCCCGCTGCAATGTAGAACACGTAGGAGGGCAGAGTAAATTACAGTCCAGCTAAATTATGTTGTCACACCCCTATAGAAAGCAGGACTGTTGAACTGAATGCTGCCCTTACACTCAGAAGGCCTGACTTTGGCTCCTGGCTCTGGGTGACTCTGGACAAGTTGCTTCTGTGCTTTGCTTTGCCTGTCAGGAAGAGCAGGCAAAGGAAAAATGATAACCAGTGTGCATCCCAACCTTGCACATGGCCAGCATCAGAATTTCTTGTAAAACTACATGCCATTCAGTAAAATCCAATATATACCCCTCTTAATGGAGTCACCATCTAAGAGAGTTCCTCTTTGCATGCACAGGACCTGTTTCAGACAAGCAGAGGCCACATTCCCTACACATTTAAAAATGCCTCTTTCCAGCCATTGGAAGGTTGGCCAGGATCTGCTACACACCCTTGGGTTCCTCATAAATCATAAAGGTTTGGTCAAAGCAATACACGTTCATTAAAGACCCTCATGTGAAGAACATGCTCTTTTAGCAGTGCTGTCTAAGCGGGGATTTACAAGTCTGCTTCTGTGCACATCTGTATCATCAATAATAAATAGGGAAAATAAATATTTCCATGTGGGCTCTGAGACTTCGCCAATGCAATTCCACCCGCAGCGAGAGTCACAGCAGATCTCATATCTTTTTAATTTTGTTCTGCTTTATGTGAAGTGTCCCCTTGGTGGTTTGTGTAAATCCTCATGACCTGAGCTCAGAGGCAACAGCCAGGGAGTGAGGAAACAGCAGCCACCACGCAGGAAGGGAAGAGATGGGCGATGCAGGAATCCACACACGGGCAGGAGACAGCCCTGAGCAGAAACAAACCTGAGCATCAGAGGGAGACTGCATGGAGCAGGGGTGAACCTGCCCATTAATGATAAAGAGAGAGAAACAGGAAGATTAAGCCAAAACAAAATGACCTCATAAAGTATAAAATACTGTAGAGTGGTCTGAGAGATGCAGATGAAAAGGAGAACAAAGCTGGGGAAAGACAGGCAGGAAGGAAATCTAAATAAAGCTGGTTAAACCATTACCTAACTGAAAGCAATTAGGAAGCTCTTTGAAGTCCTCAGAGGAATCAAAAGTTCAGAAGGGTTCTGACATAAGAAGCTTGGATTTGGGACCTTTGCTGGAAAAACTAAAATTAACAGCCTCTTCCCCTCTTAAGAAATTAGCTCCTACAAAAATCCGATTGAAAGAAATAAAGCAAGATATATCTCTTGACAGCCAGGTACTTTATGTAGTATATACACGGCACAGCAAAAACAGGTCACATTTAAATTCACACTGCAAGACAATTGATTTTTTTTTTTTTTTTAAGATTTACTTTTTCATTGATTTTTCAGATATGCCCAGACACCATTTCGGTCACTTCATCAATAATATTAAAACAGAAAAGGGAAAGGAATACAGGAAGGAAGGGCAATTGATTTACTTTATTTCAAAGCCTTCTACTCCAACATCTCCTCTGCTGCACAGAGGGCCAAAACCTCCCCCGGGACATATCCAGCCATTGAAATTACAACAGCTATTCCTATTTATACTTGGCCTGATCATGATCCTTTACATTCCAAAACACAAAGCAAGCCATGGAAATCATACCAGTGCTAATTCCAAAAATACCCAACTCAACAATTGCTAATCAGTTCATTGATTCGCCCTCATGCTATAAGACAAATTCAGCCTGACAGTCCACGATGGGAGAAAGCCTTTTAGTTAACCAGCCTTGACATCGGGATGGGAAGCCTCATAGCGGCGTTGGCCAACCGTTGCGTCATTGCCACCTCAAAGCATTCCCTCTGGGAAATTTAAATTGCCCCTTTTCCTCAATGATTTTCTTTTCAGGGTACTCTTTAAGAATTTAGAAACTATACACAGGGAAAAGTCTAAGAGACAGAGAGTGTTTTAGAAATGAAGGGACAGAGGCAGAGCCCCGGATCCTTTCTAACAAGCTGTTTTGGAGAGCTCCTACTTGATATCAGCTCTAACATTACAGACTCAGAGCTGGAAGGTGCACAATGGGGAAAGCAGCCCCCATCTCACATGGTAGCCTTATTTTCTTTATCGTAACCATTTTGATTGCTCAGGAGGCAGATACCAACATGAGGGCTGAAGCTGAGAAGTTTACCAAAGACCTCAAACTTACTGGAGGTTTTGCTCAAGTCCAGTTCACATGCATGGAAATGAAACAGCCAAAAGCCTCAGTCCATTTAATGAGCTCCCAGAAGCCATCTGACAGTCTGGAGCTGCCTCTTGTCTAGGGTACCTGGGTCAGAGTACTCTCACGGGGTTTTTTTCACATAAAAATTGTGCACCGTGTTCAGTCAGTGCCATGATTGCATCAGTGAAAGCCCAGGAGACCCACCAAAAATACTTGCAGAGACCTTGTCCTCTCATCAAAGCTGCAAATGGTTCCACTTTTTCTTCTGTCACAGTACCAGGTTTTTCTCCCTGGGTTGTAAAATTCTGGCTAAGCCCTGGTGAGGGTAAGTCAAGAGCTGCCAAACTCTTGTAGGTGTAGGTGACCCTTTGCCTGTCCTCCTCTTGCAATTCAAGCTGCTCCCTCTCCCTTGCTTAGAGAAGATCAAGGGAGGTTAAGTTACGCCTTCCGGGAAACAACTCTATCTTCTCCTCCAGAAGATGTGCCAGACTATCTCTCTGCTCTGGTATTTTACCTCAGGCCTTTTCCTACGTGATTTTTTTAAGGTGGCTGAAAAGCAATCTTGATGTTATGGTTGATCTGCTGCCTCCCTCAGAGCTCAGAAACCAGATAATTCATTTCCCCTCCAGATATGTGACCTACTCCACAGATACTGGATGACCACTTGGAGAAAATTAGATTTGACAAGTGTCAAGAGTAGCTCATGTCAGAATCCCTGTCTCCAGCCTTCCCCAGCTTCTCCTCCACCACCAGTGCTTGAAAGACAACTGCTATTTCCCTGGAATTAACAGAAAGTTGTGTTGCAGTCTGCTTGGTCCTGGACTTTAGCCAGCTGCTAAAGTTAGGTCAGGGGCCATCCAGTGTCTCTGCACTGGCTGCATTAAGGAAATTAGGGATTTCATGGCCTGATGTGATATCTACAGGAATTTCTGGAGTAGGGTTAGATTTGGGGTTGGGGTAGGGTCTCAGGAGCAAGATGCTCTCACTGGTTGGACATTTGCTGAGCTAGAGTTAACTCAGTTCCCAGTTAAACCTACAGTAGTCACATATCCGTGTCCTAAGCTTCTAAACAAATACATATTAATCCTCTGGAGGAATAAAAAAATAACAGAAAAAGCCCCATGAATGTACAGTCTGGTCACACAGGGCCAGATCAAGATGTTCAGAGGACATGTCAAGGCAGAGACAGTGATGAAGGAAGGGCAGGCTGCCGAAAACCTGATGGTGATGGTGCTCCATTGTGGGGAGCAGGAAACTGGGGGCTGGACCTGCTTCAACCTTCCACATTGCTGTTAGGGGGGAGACATGAAGGAAAGGGCAGTTGTGATAGGAAAGGAGCCAACAGTATCTGGACTCAATCTGCAGCTCTAATTAGCTGAGGTATACTTATGAATATACTAAGGAGTCATACATACATAATTAATGTTAAATTATACAGATATTTGTCTGTCCGTATGCAGAAAGCGGGGATAAAGACTCATAATGCAGGTAATTGCTATGTAAGAAGAATGACTAAATGCACATAGTATTTGTGCTGCTCATAATTAATTAAATCACCACTAAAACTAGCTGGAGGCTTTTCTTCAGCTTAATGGTACATTTACAAGCATTTTTCTACTTACGGCATTGCCCTGTATAAGACTGGATGGTAAATGTCCAAAGAGTAAAGAAGAAATACGTGGCATCTAACATATACATTAGGAAGAATTGGCTCCTCTGAGGCATTTGAGCTCATTTTCTAGCCGTGTGCATTGGCTAAAACGAATTACCCACAAAAGGAACATGTTTTCCAACTCAAATAGGATAAATGTCAAAAAAGCAATCTGAAAACACAAGAGGCCTCGCTGGTTGAAGCAAAGAGTTAAATCTACCCAAGGGTAAAACTTTAAAACTTCTAGGAAATATTTCTGGATTTTAAGGGTTTGGGATGACAGGCACAACAACAGCAACAAAAAAATTCATTTTGTCCAGATATTTTCATACAATTCACCAAAAATAATCATTGCAAGCCTTAAGCTCTTTTGTTGTCTCGTGTTATTGCCATTGATGATTACCCAGCAGCTTCCACAGACTTCAGGACACTTTACAGACTTATAAACCCAAGGGCTAAGTCATGGCCAGAGCTGGTGCAGAACCTCTCCCTTCACCCCATCCACCAGTCAACGCACTATATCCCCACATCAGAGACAGGTGGACATGAATTATGAGGACAAAACAGCCTAATTCTGCAAAACTTGGTTATAACCCTTAGGAAGTGATTTGTCAGCCTCTTTCCACCTTTTTAAGGAACTTCTTTTAGTGATGATATATGGCAAAACCCACCACACTGAACGGGTTTCTCATCGCTGTCTTGTAGGACCTTCTGTGCTGGTGACATGGTGGCACTGATGCTGCACCTGCTTTATCAATATAGAAATATTTCCAGCATATCCAGCCCCCTGACGGGCACCTTGTATGTAACAGATTAATCTCTAGAGTGAAATATAGACTGGAATTAGGGCATGCTGCATGGTGGCATTGCAAAGCAGCAAAAGAAGGGCTCGTAGAACCCATGGCATGTGCCAGGCAAGATACCCAGAAACAGCAAATGATTTATGTGAGTGCCAACTTGTGAAAAAATGAGAAAGCAAACAAATATACTCGTCTCAGACTCTGCCTGTGTACATTCCTTTAACATTGGAGATGAAAAGGTCAGTGCCCAAAGGCCACTGGCTTAATGGGTTGCTCTAATGTAATTGATACTGTCAGCCCCAGACACAAAAATCACAGGTCAGATCCTCCAAACATAAAAAAAAAAGGATTTAGTATCACAAGATTAAGCTTTAATGTAATTGAAGGCTTAATTTTAGCCCTCCAGCTTTTAATCTTTTGAAAATAACATTTTCGAGCTCTTTACCCCAGTACCATGAATTTAGAATTTTACGTTCCTTTAAGAATGGTGATGTATTTCTATCATTCCAGCTATAATTACAGACAAATTATAGCCACTCTATAAAAGTATGGTTAACTACTAGTATAATTATTATCAACTAGCATCAAACTAGGCTAAACTGACAAAAGCCACATAGCGCTGTTGTCAGAAGAAATTAAAAAAAAAAAAACCAAACAAAAAAAACCAAAAAAACCCCCAACCTGTCAGGAGCCTAATGATAAAATCCCTAGAGCTGGCAATGCTGTCACACAGCACAAACAACAAAATGCATCCAAATGAAAGTTTGTGCAGACTGTCACAGGGTGTATATATATAATATGCAGAAAACATTTTTATTTTTTCTTTATAAGGGCACAGGACTGCTTTCCTGTTGACACTAATGCACCGAGAACAGCCGCAGATGGGTGGTAGCATTAATTTTTCATCATTTTCCCCATAGTTTCTGAGGGCTGAGGGTCAAAGGAAGGAGAATAAGTAGAGTGGCCACCTATAAAGCCGGATTGTCCCTCATTCCTCTTTTGTAGCAGCATAAACAAAGCCATTGAAATTAGCAGGGATTTACGGGGGGGGGGGGGGGGGGGAAGGAAAAATAAATATATCCTGCTTGGAGAGAGGGTCTGCAGACATGTTCTGGAGTCACTGAGTGCCATTTGAGGCACAGAGAGCCCTCGGTCTCTCAGCAGGATGCCCAAATCGTTGCCCCTCTCTGGATGCTGGTGAGAACATGCCCCTGATGAGCCCAGCTGGCTGCTGGATCTCCGCCTCGCCAAGCCTGCAGAACGGGTTTGTGACCCATTTCTGCACTAATTCAGCTCTGCTGAAATTACACACATCTTTAAAAAAGCGTTAGCTGCTGCTGGGATGATGATCAAGAAGCAACATTAAAACTGCTTTACATTGACAAAAAAAACACCCCACCGCACAGCGGAGATACAGAAGTGGCAATTTTTAGTGACTAATGGAAACTTACAGGGACTTAAGGATTCGATTTCTCAGACACACAGAAACACACAGGGAGCCTGAACGACCCGGCAGGACGGTGGCTGCTGATCCCAGGCTGGGGAAGAGGGACTTGAGAATTTGGGAATCTCAGAGAGATCTGGGCTGTGGGAAGGAGCACAACTCCTCTACACATTTCTGCAGGGTTTTTCCTACCCTAAAATAGCCCAGAAATTAATGACCTGGTTAATGCCTAATCATTATCTAATTTCATTTCTTTCAAAGAAACGTTCCTCTCCTTTTTCATAAGCAGTGACTCTTCGCTGTGCTATCGACAGAAGTTACTCCAAATTTCAGCCCAAGTGCCAGAGCACTAACATGGACTCCATCACTACGTTCATCTGAAGCAGTGAAGGGTTTTTCAGGTCCTAAAACCAGCCATGATCCAAAACTGCTACAGCTCACAAATTAAATAAAAACCATTTCTTCTTCAGTCCCCCAAGTACCTCCTACATGGCCCCAGCTCAGTTACTGGGGACTTAGACCTCTTAGGGCGGCTTGGGAGATTGACCTGCTGGGAGCAGGGCACAAAAGTGCTGCTAATTCTCCAAGAATTTAATTTAAAGACTATTTCTGTCCCACCGTGACAACTAGCCAACAACTTTTCAGGGAAGTCCATGAACAGACTCCCAAAGAAATCCTCCTGACAGAAGGGTTTGGCTGCATAAGCTTGAAAAGACCAAAAGACAAACAATGTGATTTAAAGAAAGACTAGATAAATTAGGGGGAAAAAATAGTGAGAAAGATGAAGAGATGCCTGTTTTAGAAACTGTTGTGGGGTTTTTTTGTTGTTTTTTTTTCCTCACAATGCCTAAGGAAGAACTTCAGTGACAGTGATGGTTTCAAATACACTACTGCATCTCATGGTACTTCAGTGTGTCACCCCCGAGCATCTTTCACGAGCCAAATCAGACATTAAAGCTTTTCCCATCTAAAATTCTAGGCACCTCTTAAGGGAAAAGTGTTTTGAATGTCAAGAGAGAGAACTATAAAAACTCGAGTTTCAACTACCACTATTTCCCATTTAATATCACTCATTAAAAACATCTGCATCAAAAATTAGGGGTGACTATTATTTTCATTCCATACCCAATTTTGAAGTTTCAGATGACCATTCTGTGGGATGCAATAAATCTTGTGTGGCTGTGAGCAGTTGATATGGTTTATTTTAATGGCCACAGTTAAAGGTTTCATGGGATCGGGCCACAACCAAATCTCTTTATAATAATTCTTTAGGCTACTGCATAATTTATAGCCCTTATGCACTTTTCATGATCTAATTTACCTTCCTCTTAAAATATTTTGTAAAACCAGTGTTCCATTTATAATGATATATATATCCCATTATAAAACATACTGACTACTTTGTTACCAGAATAGCATTTTGTGTGTGTAAACCAAGGCGCATTAGCATATGCCAGAATTACTCTCCCAACTCAGTGATATACAGAGCATAATGGAATTATGAGCAATTTGCTGCACACTGTCAAAAATATAAATGCAGTGAGAGTTTAATAGCAGGCCTGCAAATAATGTTTCATAAGAAAAGCATATTTTTTGCAAATGAGATTCCCCCAAAAGAGTAAAATCTAGAAGTGAGGTGAAGGAGGGCAGAGGAAGCAAGGCATGGAGTCAGCTGTGGGGATTGAGACCCTACATTCATTAGGCACAACCACCAGGAAGGGAGAGGGAAAAAGGCAAAGTCCATGGATTCACCATCAACATGGCCCCAAGATGTGAGGAAATGAAAAGGCCAAAAAGATTGTGGGAAAAGGTTGTAATTTTTCTAAGGGAAGATTCACCAGGAGCAATCGTACTAACAAAGCCAAATTTTTCAACTCTGTTTAACTAAAATATCAGAAAGTGTTTTTCTTTAAAGCCAGCAGCAAGTGATCTCTACAAGCTCCTTCAATTCAAATTCTTTCTACCCATTTCAATAGTATTTAACCATATCCAACTTAAACAGGATTTGCTTGACCTTGATACACTAAATACATTTCTCTGCCTAAACCATACTTGACTCTAAAGGCATATGATAGTTCAAGAGACACTCCAGCATGTATTATCTACCCCATATCTGGCCTTGCCTGATGAAAACCTCCCACTCACTCGAGCATGTACTTTACTTTCCTGATAGCAAGAGTTGTGAAACATATTTTTCTCATGTTACTGCAATGTGTAAAATATTTCACCACCTGCCATATAATAATTCATTAAAACAACAGGAGTTTGATCATTATTTCCTTTTGCAAAATTGTGTATATACACACTTACATATGGTGGTTGCCTCCCTGGAGATATTTTTAATTCAGCAGTTTTCCTTTCTATCAGGGTATATTCAAAATCTTTTTGCTTCCCAAAAATACCCTCACAAATTGGCACTGCCAAGCCAGGCTATATTTACTCCCAAAAATACAAACTCTGAACTGTATTACCGGAAATATCTATGGCAGGCAAGTATCAGCAACATCTTAGAAAGTTATTTCCCTTTATTTATTTGTTCATTTACTTATGCTTTACAATATCAGCGTTACCTAGCGAAATCACAGCCACATATTCAACGACTTCCACATGCTTCACAAATCTCAATGACTAACTATGATAACGTTGTCACTTAATATTTAACACAGTATCAAAAACTTGTGCACTTATTCCCATGTTATGTATCATGAAACGGAAACAAAGGAAATTTTTCTGGGTTTCCAATAACTTTTCTGTAATTGAATGTTAGGGGCAGAGCGAAGAACAGAATCCAAATTGCTTCATTTCCAACGTTGGGTTTCAAACCCAACCAATGTTTGATCTCAGAGCAGTTCTCCTGGTGGTTGCTAACGTCTCTGTCCCAGGAGCACACAGTCCCTTTACGTATTTAAAGCCAGCAAGATGAAAATTTTAGTTTTATGGGAATTGGATGGGAACATACTTATTTCCTCCCAAAAGGTGTGTGCACGTGTTCTTACGGGGGGAAGATGCAGCCTGGCTCTTCCCTCCCCTCTTCCTCCCAAAAGGTGTGTGCACGTGTTCTTACCGTGCCTGGCTCTTCCCTCCCCTCTCAGGGTCCCTGAAAAGCCTTTCTTGCTTCCATTTACAACTGCTCACACCGATTCAATAACCCCATTCAGAGTCATGACAGTGACTATTATCTGGGTGCCAGCTGCTTTGACACAACCAAAAGGCTGGACAACAGTAATCCAGGGATACATGCTCTGCTAAGTTAGATTTTAGCCACCATAGCCCACGGACTAGAAGCCGTATTTCTGCACCTCCTGAAGCCAGAGAGAGAGAGAGAGAGAGAAACACAAATCCCATATCAGCAGCTGCGCCACCAAGTAATGATCAAGGTCTGTAAAAGACACAGCATTTGCCAGGCTGTTTTCGGTTTCTTGTGGAAAAAAAAAATAATAAAAAGAATCCTTTACACCTGCATTTCAAATGCATCTCGATTTCTGGAGGGTTGCTGAACACAAGACTGCATATTGCATTTGGCAGTGATAAAATCAAACTGTCATTGCTACTGGAGGCTGAGCACAGCTCATATATATCTTACCCTTTAAGTCCATTCTATCGAAGCTGTAGCACAAATAAAGATGAATACTATCTCTATCTAAGCCGGCACAAAAACACCCCTCAATCTAGCAGGAACTGCACAACACTTATCACCTCTACACAGGATCCTGTTTAAGCTTATAAATACTTTTTTATTATTTCCAGATTTCATTCAAGATTTTTGTTAAATCCTTCCTACCAAACTCTCTGGTTTAACCTCTCCCTATCAGTTTAAGATGTTTATCAGTTCCTAACAGAGAAGCTACCTGTAACAGACAGATCTGCTGTCAATGCAGATGGGCTCGAGAGCAGCCATCAAATTTTATATATAGCCAAGAGCTTTGCTTTGCTATGTGATAGGGAAAAGATTAAAACCACTGAAAGTTACTAAGAGCTTAAGTCCACCATCCTACTAAATGGTAAAAAAAATAAAATCAGTTTGCTATATACTATTTTTTTTTCCCTTTTCATTTCAATCTCCCTAAATAAATAATTTTCACTGTGACAACCCGTATCAGTGTTGTAACAGTGCAGAAAGGATAACTGATCTGCCTCCTCGGTCACACTGCTCGGTTACAGTCCTCAGCACAGGCAAACTGCTGAAGGTTTCTTTACATGCCAGGTCCAGAGGGGGAGGAAAGGAGCCTTATAGCCATTGCTGTGAATTTTTGATGAATCTCTAACCAGTCAGATTTTTTTATCATATCTTTGGCTTTTCATCAATGCTATTAAGCAGAATAAAAGCTAAAGGCCCAGCCAGGAAGACAGGGAGATCTGAATGCTACTGGTGTGACATTCCCCCTTGGGCCAATGTCCATGAACTATTTAAGTTCCACTCATGCCCTATTTTGAAGACTTAAAGAGCACCTAAACTTTGCAAGGGCCTTCTGAACAAGCCACTCCACTGGTTTTCTCCAAAATTGGATGAGTAGGAGCAAATCTGAGTAGGACAAGCTGAATGACTGGCTTCATCCAGTCTGACCTCCTTGGTCACCCTTCCATTTGGTCTAAGGCTAAGAGATACCTAGACCTTCAGAAAACCTTTATATGACTAACTCCCCATGAGTTTGAGAGGAATTCAATCATTCACTTTACAGACCTGACATACACACAGGCTGCAGACTGGGCTCTCCTGGGTAGCAGAATCGTTTAAGAGTTAATGAAGACCCCAACAAAGCAGAGGAGGACACAACACAGGTGTCTGTCCCTGCTGGGGTTAGGAAAGCTGTTGAGACCTGCACCCACAGGACTGCATTGTATTGTCAGTCCCCTTGAAATCAGAAGAGCTGCAGCTTTGACCTTGTTCAGATATTGCTGAGCTTTTCAGAGCTGCTGCTGGTAGCCCTTTCTTCAGGTGCCAGCACAGCCCAGCCACCAGCTGAGACAACATTCTTCTCCCCTTGCCACCTTCAGACTACTCTTCAGCTTTTCAGAAAGACAACTGAAACTTTTGGGAAATGTTGTGTTTACCCATAACAGCACAAACTGTTTACCCAAATTTAGTCTGAATTTAGTCTTCAGCAACTGTGGATCGAGTCATATTAATGGCAAAGTCTTGGTCTACTTGTTTTTCATCCAGCTCAGCACCAACAGGAGAGCACCCCTTACATCCATCTGCTGCGTTTGTGCTGCGGAAAGGAAGCTGCAGGCACAAAACAGGTAAGGCTATAAACAATTACTCATTTGCATGGACATTTATTAGATTTGTAAATGTAAACTTTGCCTGGTGGGCTTTGGAGAAGGGATGGTGTAATTCTAAATCAATAGTGAGATTACATTATGTTTTATGGGTTTTTTCTAAATCTCTTCTGTTACATTTTCTGCATGTACGTATTAGAGTTTCTATATGTATTTCCAGTCTCTGTACATTGTTATTTATGTTTATAGGTTGAGGGAGACATTGCTTTCCAATGGAAACTGGAAATATTAGAGCAGGAAATTTAATCTCCTTAGAAACAAAAAGAAACAGTGGAGAAAAAAACTAATGTGTGAGATTGGTTTTCTTACCTGCCAACCCAGAAGGCTGCAGAACATTTAATTGGGATGAAGGTAGAGTGAGTGACAAGGTGAGCTGGTGCAGGGAACAGACCACCTCAGTAATTCCTGGGTCCATAAAACGCTGGGCAGCTGAGCTTTCTTTTTCTGTAACGTTCATTTCCAGTTTGAGAAGGCTTTAAGCTGAATATTCTTCTGTTCAGAGTCCGAACAAGCACATTAACCATGGCCCAGCCAGCTAGAAAGCAAGCATGAGTGATTCAACAACAACAACAACAAAATCCTACCACTTGTCTACTCTAAATAAGAGCAATACATCTAATCACAGCAAGATGGGTATGGGTTAGGAAAGCGTTTGGATTTAGAGACCACGCAGAGGTCAACAGGACTAGACCTACATCTTGCCACTTCAAAATAAGTTTGCCTTGTGCATTGGCACAATCCCCCGTGGGCAGAGACATCTAAAGTGATTTCTTATTTTAATTTTGATATTCCAGCTGGTATTTCTCCCATTGATTTGGGGTTTGCTTGGCTACTAGTATTCATTTCTACTTGCTTCCACATCCAGAACCATGTTCTAGTCTAAGCAGGACACAACCTCAGCACAAACTGAAGTGGAAATCCACGTAAGGCACAATTTCTACCTCCTTTTTCCTAAGGGTGAAGGAGAAGTGGGGAGGGAAGGAGGGTGAAAGAGAGGGAGCAGATAGTGGGGAAGTTAGGGATGAGGGTGGTGGATGAATGAAATCTGTATATCCCAAAGATCCCTCTCAGAGAATGAAAACTGCCAATTATGAGGGAAACAACAAAAACAGTGTGGGTGGAAAATCCCACTTGGTGGCACGATCCCTCCCATTATCTCCTCATTGAGCCACTCTGTCAAGCGTCTGCATCTTCCCTCTGCTTTAAGTAATAAAGGTTTTACTGCAAATTTTTCACAGTTGTGTATATCTACTAAAAAAGGAGAAAACCCCCAAGACTTCCCCCCATTTCTTGCTGTTGAAAACTCTGAATGGGCTTTATACCGAGGCAGCAATAAGCCCGTGGCAGACCCAGCAGCACCGCACGTATGGAGCCCATGCTGCCAGGTGTTTGTTCTGCCCAGGTAAGAAATAGCTTTTCTCATTTCATTTCTGCTTGCATACCAGGAGCCAGATGCATTAAAGGCAAAAGTACCTTTATTACCTGCTCATCTCTCACTCCCATGTGCATTTGCTTCTTACGCAGGAGAAGATTACCTCTTTCAAGCTGTTCTTTCCCACTTTTGTTCTCTGCTGAGCTCCTGCTTGTCAACACATTTATCCGTTTGCTGCTTTCAGCCAAAGAAGTTTTAAAAAAAAAAAAAAAACAAAAAAAAACCAGGTTAAAAAAGGAGCAGGAGAAGCTTCACTTTTGGCACTGTGTCTGCGCAGCTGAAGAGAGAGAAACGTTATCAACTGCCAAGTGATCTGATTCTTCAAATAAAGGGATAAATAAAGAGGAGTGTTTGCGTGGATCAGCTCTTCACACTGGGGCAAGGTGAAAGCAAGATGCAGATGTGGCCCGTTTCCCACCCACCCTGGCTCCAGCTGGGGATGGCCAAGCACCCTGCTTTCAACCAAAAAAGTTTTAAAAAAAAAAAAAAAAACAAAAAAAAAACCAGGTTAAAAAAGGAGCAGGAGAAGCTTCACTTTTGGCACTGTGTCTGCGCAGCTGAAGAGAGAGAAACGTTATCAACTGCCAAGTGATCTGATTCTTCAAATAAAGGGATAAATAAAGAGGAGTGTTTGCGTGGATCAGCTCTTCACACTGGGGCAAGGTGAAAGCAAGATGCAGATGTGGCCCGTTTCCCACCCACCCTGGCTCCAGCTGGGGATGGCCAAGCACCCCTTTATAAAGGCAGTGGCTCTTCGAGGTCTAGGTCAGGATTTGGGAAACCACCAAGACCTTGTGTGGCTCAGAGAGAAGAGCTTCCAGCCTCAGGAAGACTCTTCTTTGTGTTCCTTACAGTTTAAACCTCTTGTACCTGGGAGGCATGAGACATCACTGAGACTACGGACAAAATTTGGAATTAGGTTCAAATCCCAAATAGTTTTTGTTGGTAGGAAGTTCTGAAGCATCGGGCTTTACCTTGAGGTCGTCTGACAGATACAAGGAGTTTTAGTCTAGTTTTCAAAAAGCTTTGGAAATCTTGCCGAGTCAGGCTAAGAAACCTCAGCAAAACCAAACACTCATATTCATTAATTAACACTATTTAGCAGTCCCTTGGAATGGCACGCTTCTCTCATAATCTGCAGTCTGCACCCACAGCTCCCCTTTCTCTGTCTCCCCCTCTTTGCTCTCTTCCCACACTCAATTCAGTGTTTCTGGTTCTTTTTCCCCGTCGCTGCGTGGTACTGACAGGCGCTGGGGATACACTCCAATTTGTTACATTTTAGACAACCTTGTTAAATCAAAACAAATCACTTCCTACATTCAGAGACCCACTTTGCTGAAATAAACAGCGAAGTATTTTCCTGCTATGAATGCTGGTAGCCACAGCACTCTCGATGCCATTATTTGCATCAGAAGAAACACGGAGGAGCAGCCTCTCTCCCAGGGCTGATGAGCTTCTGCTGCTCTCTCTACAGGGCACCAAGAAGATGAGATGAAAAAGAGACATTTTCTAAGTGGTACAAAAAAACCAAACCAACAAACAAACTCCACAACCCAATAATTTTTGCAGGGTTGCATTAGGGTTTCTACGAGTTCACATTTTTACTTTAGCTCAGTTGGTCTTACTTGATTCCAGCTGATTTGTTAATTTTTAATTAAGACCTCTTGGGCAAAAGGAAGAGACTGAGCAAGAACACACACTTATATAGATAAGAGAAACTAATACAAAGGCTAGAATATTAATCAGCAGGGCTTTAAGTAGTTTGATATTGATGGAAATATCGCATGCAGAATTGGTGAGAAACCATTCTTTCCTAGAAGTCTGTTCTGGCCTGTTTTCTGGACGGGAACCACAGAGAAGATGAAGGTATAAAGCAAAGGGTACTCCAGCCATGGTAATAACAAAGCAGTGACTTCAGCAGGAGATGGATTGAGCCCTAATTGATGCAACACATGCAGAGATTGCAGCACATAATTCCAATATTTTCTTGCCAGGCTCCCCAGCAGACCCCGAGCAGACACCAGCATCATCTTCTTCAATGCAATATTTATCAAGAAGTGGTATTTTTTTCAAAGCAGAGTATTTATTGATGTCTTGTGTCTGGCTGAACCTCAGCACGCGGATGTTGTATATATTTCAAGGAGAATGTCATCGTTATGAAATAGTGCAGAATGTTAACTCTCTCTTTTTAATTAATCTTGGGCTGTTTGCAGCACGCACCGTTCATCATTTCGAGCTGCCACCTCTGAAACTCTTATCAAAAGGCGGAGAGTTTCTTTTTCAGCACTGGATACATTCACTTTCTACTCCTCTTACTTAGAGTAACTCTGAGCGTGTAGGTCAAAATCCATCCTGAGCAGCAAGCCAGCAAAATGCCTACGCACCACTTACCTCCTCCAAATACAGTGTTATGAGACATAAATGATGAATAGAGCTTGTAGTGACACTCGGTACCGGGGTGAAATTCACCTGTTATGATGAATTGGCTACCAGGTGCTCCCGGAGAATTTTCTGTGATGGTTATCATGGGCTCTGCTTCCCTTTCTTGTACTTGCTGCATCCCAGCGTGAATCCTGGCACGGTTAAGGGATGAGGTCAAGCAGATTTGAATACTCTCTGGATCTTGATCCCTTTGTTTCTTATTTTTCTTAAAAGTATGGTTACCGGAAGAGCTGGTATGAAACTTTCTGTAACCCTGTTTATTGCCAAACAAACTAGGCAGAATGAACAAAACATATTATGAATTTCCTCTCTTTCAGTTGGTTTAATGATACCCAGCTATCTCTCCTTCCCCGTGCAGAGCTTCAGGGATCCCCAGGCAAGTCAATAATAACATCCAGGTGTGGGACTACTGTGCTAAAGGCTCCATCCTGTGTTTGATGCAGACACGGACATGTTATTAACTCTACCAGGAGTTCTGGTTTCATAGCTGGTTTGCAAGATTTGACAAAGAGCTAGTTAGTGAAATGTAGTAAATCAAAGCCTTTCCAACTCATACTCTTTGCCCGCATTAATTAACAAATTGTTAATGTGCCAATGTCTATCCTTCCAAGCATGTACTCAAAATGCTAATAATTCACTGTGGTTTTCACTTGATGGATTCCCAAGGGTTTCCTTCCACCTATTGTCTATCTGTTGAAAGAAAGCTCTTCAACTCAGTATTTATGAAACAATACACAGCAGACAAGGGAAACCAAAAGGGACCCGTTGAGAAGTTAAATCAGAATGGGTGAAGGGTGTGGGAGCTGTCAGCAGCAAAGTGAAACAATAATTGAATCTTAAAAGCTCAGTGCTACTGTAATAACTGATAATAAAATGTTCTTTCAGTTGTCTCAGTAGTCTAAATTTTAGCTAATCTAGTTTGATTTCAATAGCCTTAAAAATAGAAACTTATAGTAGAGTTCAGAATAAGCAACATCTTAAACAGTAACATTTATGCATTTGCAAAGATCTGCAGAGGATGATACAGACTGGCATTTAGTCCATAATTTTCAGCCAAAGATCACAGAGAACAAACCGATTATGTTGGGAGACTCTGAACCTACCACTGAAGTGTAATTGGATCTCCTCTACTTGGACACTCTTCATTTCACCCTCAAGATGAAGACACCAAAAAGCAATGAACCTCTTCACAGCATTCATTGACCACAGGATTTTAGGGAAGACTGGATACATTCACTTTCTACTCCTCTTACTTAGAGTAACTCTGAGCGTGTAGGCCAAAATCCATCCTGAGCAGCAAGCCAGCAAAATGCCTATGCACCACTTACCTCCTCCAAATACAGTGTTATGAGACATAAATGATGAATAGAGCTTGTAGTGACACTCGGTACCGGGGTGAAATTCACCTGTTATGATGAATTGGCTACCAGGTGCTCCCGGAGAATTTTCTGTGATGGTTATCATGGGCTCTGCTTCCCTTTCTTGTACTTGCTGCATCCCAGCGTGAATCCTGGCACGGTTAAGGGATGAGGTCAAGCAGATTTGAATACTCTCTGGATCTTGATCCCTTTGTTTCTTATTTTTCTTAAAAGTATGGTTACCGGAAGAGCTGGTATGAAACTTTCTGTAACCCTGTTTATTGCCAAACAAACTAGGCAGAATGAACAAAACATATTATGAATTTCCTCTCTTTCAGTTGGTTTAATGATACCCAGCTATCTCTCCTTCCCCGTGCAGAGCTTCAGGGATCCCCAGGCAAGTCAATAATAACATCCAGGTGTGGGACTACTGTGCTAAAGGCTCCATCCTGTGTTTGATGCAGACACGGACATGTTATTAACTCTACCAGGAGTTCTGGTTTCATAGCTGGTTTGCAAGATTTGACAAAGAGCTAGTTAGTGAAATGTAGTAAATCAAAGCCTTTCCAACTCATACTCTTTGCCCGCATTAATTAACAAATTGTTAATGTGCCAATGTCTATCCTTCCAAGCATGTACTCAAAATGCTAATAATTCACTGTGGTTTTCACTTGATGGATTCCCAAGGGTTTCCTTCCACCTATTGTCTATCTGTTGAAAGAAAGCTCTTCAACTCAGTATTTATGAAACAATACACAGCAGACAAGGGAAACCAAAAGGGACCCGTTGAGAAGTTAAATCAGAATGGGTGAAGGGTGTGGGAGCTGTCAGCAGCAAAGTGAAACAATAATTGAATCTTAAAAGCTCAGTGCTACTGTAATAACTGATAATAAAATGTTCTTTCAGTTGTCTCAGTAGTCTAAATTTTAGCTAATCTAGTTTGATTTCAATAGCCTTAAAAATAGAAACTTATAGTAGAGTTCAGAATAAGCAACATCTTAAACAGTAACATTTATGCATTTGCAAAGATCTGCAGAGGATGATACAGACTGGCATTTAGTCCATAATTTTCAGCCAAAGATCACAGAGAACAAACCGATTATGTTGGGAGACTCTGAACCTACCACTGAAGTGTAATTGGATCTCCTCTACTTGGACACTCTTCATTTCACCCTCAAGATGAAGACACCAAAAAGCAATGAACCTCTTCACAGCATTCATTGACCACAGGATTTTAGGGAAGATGAGGGCAACCGTGCTTTAGGAGGACAACACCCTGGGGACATGGGCTGTAAGACCCATCACCTACCCCTAAAGTACCAGGTGGTCCACCAGAGAGGGCCCCGTTTCTGCTAATGGGGTGGTGTCTGGCACTACTTGGACAGAGTGATCACATCTAATTGAACTGCTTCTTGGGTACACATGAAAAATTTTGCAGGATCGATACCCACGTGCCACGATATGAATGTGTTTCTGGATGTTGCTTAGCAACTCTGTCCGTTTGCAGTGTGGACATGCCAACACTACTCATGGTCACGGTATCTCCTGGCTCCATCGCACAGGGCTGGCTCCTTTGCAGAAGAATAAACACCATTTTCATCTCTGACTGGTTTCTCACATATCCATAAAAATTCATGAAAACGCACATTTTTATGCGTTGGATTTCACACACTGGGGGAAGTTTGCAATTCTTTGACTCCAGTGTGGGAAAAAGGAAGATGCAAAACAGCACCTCTAAAAGGGTAGTGCAGGTCTGAGGCATCGCTCTAAAGATAACACCGTGCACTATTGCATATTTACGGTCTTTCAAGAATTTTGCAGCAAACCCTTTTGAAACACCCACAACCTGAGCAGCCTGCAACCTCAACCCAGAATTCAAAAATTCAGCTCAGTTATTCTTGGCTTTCAGCTCATTCCCAGTGAGAGAGATGCTGCAGGTGAACTCCCATCTTCACCGACATCAGCAGGGCACTAATGGGATTACTCAGGCCTAATCCTGACCAAAATCTGCCCCTGAAATGGCAACATAAGGATTTTTTTCTGTCATCTCTATCCACGCAGTTGGAATTCATCAATATCTGTTGCAGAAAGAGGTTAAGAAAATGTTGTTTGTATGATAAGCGCTTTCGAAACTTGCATTTTGAATTTCATTACAGGAATCAAAACAAACATAAAAAAGGCTCTGCAAGCTGCCTTTGGTATGGATTTTAGGCACCACACCATCACAGCTTCTTCTCCAACCCCACTGGCCTCTGCCATTCCCATAAACTATCTCCGAAGCCTCCTCCTCAAAGGCATTTTTTCCCGGAATGAGACAAATCAGGGACTGTGAATCACAGTCGGTCTTTGCCAGGCAATATCCACCAAGAGGGAACTTCCCTTACGTTCCACTCCAGGTTGGATGTCTACCACTGGAGCAAAAACCCAACACTAAAGGCTACAACACCACACGTACTGATCAGGAAAGCCTGTCCCCCAAGAGAGAATGAAATATTTCAGTAAGTGCAACTTCTGTCCTCAAAGCGCTAAGATGCTTCTGGTATTTTACAGAGCATGATTTTGTGCATCAAATAAAAAGCAGCAGCAATTAATTCAAAGGATTATTTAAGTATTATTGGGGGAAGGGGATATATTTTGATGATATTTTGATATTTTGATATTTTGATTTATATTTTAATGACTTGAGCTAGACAGAAAAAAGTTAATACATTACACGCCATGAAACTTTTTGGAAGAGACCACTGGTTTCTAGATGAGACTTGAAGCATAGTCCTTCTCCTAATATCATCCTGTGAGAACAAATGTAGACTAGGAAAGAAGAAATAAAGTTAAAATAATATATATTTTTTAAAGATCCTGGGGCTTTGTTTCTGCTCTCTTCACTCATTAACCACAGCAGCTGAACAGGAATATAACCCCAAATCACAGTCCCTCTGTTCCACGCTAGCAGGTTGGGTATCAGTTACAAGGGACACTTTGAATACCAATCACACATGAAAACCAAGCACCAATTGCTGATCCAATTAAAATACCAACAGCAAAACCAACTAATTATAATACAAATTAAAAATGATGAAACAAGTTATTATTAGATTACCAATTCCAAGTAGACCACCATTCTTGGAATTCCAGGTGAAACAAAAATATGTATTACTAAAAAAAATTTTAAAAATAATTAAACATTTTAACTTGATTGACAAAAAATAGTTTTGTTTCATGGAAGTATTTTTTTCAATCATACTTGCAATTTCCAATTTTTCATTGAAATTTGAAATGTCAGTCCTCCACAGAATAGAAATGCTAAATTTCAGATAGTTCTAGTGAATAAGAACCCACTGTACGTACACATTCCAGTGTTAAGACCGACAGTTGTTTTTTACCAGAAGGCTCACTGTTCTGCTACTCTTGTTTTTTCTTATTTCTTTTTAGCAAAGATTTATATTCATAGCATCCTGCATCTCCGCAGCACGGAAAATACAGATAACGCTGGACCAACAAACAATTCTTCATCTCCAAGCCCCTGGATCCAAAAGGTCACCTTTCCAGACACGAGCTGAAACCTCCTGTATCAGTGAGAACCTATTTACCTCGTGTCCTCAGTCCCTCGCAGGAGACACGAATAGAAATGTTCAATGAGCCAGATCATGACATCACTGTACACGACCCCTGCTCTCGCTCCTCCACCATTTTGGCAGGCACAGGAATAATTTTCCTCCTGTTCCAGGCCACTGGATGGCTCAGAGGCCTGTGAAGTAGGACAGTGGCACTTTTCCATGTTCGTAACACACTCCATCACCTCTCTGTTTCCATAAGTCCATGAATACCAGGAAGCCCGTTTTTGGGAGCCTGATCACAATATACACTCACAGGCAGAGATTGCCAAGGCCCCCTTAATACCCCACTGTTAGTCCTAGCAATTAGTAGTGGTCTTAATAATCCATTCTATGCTGGCCAAGAGTGTTTTTGATTTCCTTGTCCTTGCCATACCTCTTCTCTCAGCCTTCTGACTTTCCAGCCATGCAGTTGTCCACCAGATACCCCACCACTTCTCACCCTGAGCAGTCAGTGCAGCCCCAGGTAGTTGGTGCTCAGAGATTTCACAAGTGCAATAAATCAGTACTGTTGTAAGGATGAGAAAATGTCCTGGTTTGAGCAACACAGGAATAATTTCTCTTCTGATGTTTGGGAAAACAGCACCTTTACAAGACTCTAGTGTCTGAATTGGTGAAAATATTGACTTTAGAGCCAGCTCTGGGATGTGGGTTTCAAGGTCTTGGTGTTTTAGAGCTCACCAGGTGCAGGGAGGAGGAGGAGGAGCAAGACCTGGGCACTTGAGCCAAACTGCCAACAGGATGATTTCATTCCATGAACATCACATTCAATATAAATTAGAAAGTTTGCTGAGCAGTTCTCTCTCTCTCTCCCCTGATGGCTGCCATCCTGAGAACTCCTTGCCCTGGTGCCAGAGCCCTGACCCCTTCCTTTCCTCCCAAAACCACGGCACTTGCAGGATCCCACATCGGCTGGGAGTTCCCATCTTCCTGTGATAGAATGGGCTGAGCATAACCCTTGTGCATTTTATATTTGTATTGGGATCAACATCAGTTCTTTGGTATTATTAATGTTAATTATCTAGTCTTATCCTATTAAATCTGTTTACATTCCAACCCTCAGATTTCTTTATTTTTTTCCAATTCCCCTTCCAGGGTGGGGAGGGGTCATCAGGAGAGAGAATAACTCTCTAAACGGCAATAAATTAGTGTGAGTTTCTCAAACCATAACAGAAAACTAAGGCTGTTTCTTCTTTTTTGTCTTTGTGTGCAAGCAAACATGCAACTCCAGGTACACACGGTGTGAGGGCAGGTGAGCAGAGGCTTTGGCCAACCCAGGAGGAGTCCTGGGTGATGGAGAAACCCTGGCACCCGCCTGCCCCTTCCTCTGCCAAGCCCTGGGAGGCACCAAAGGTGATGAACCCTGAGGTGCTTTAGGTCCCAGCCTGCAGGAGGTGAAAAATCCCTGGCAAGGAGGTCATTTAACAATCCAGGAGTTTTCTAGGAGGAAAACAGTGAAACTAAGTGTATCCCGGAAAATGACAACCCCTTTTTTCTTCATTCTGTTTGCCAGAGCTCCAGAAGCACAGCAAGCACATGGAAACATTTACACACACTGGTGTAACACAATGTTCACTGTCTCAGAATGGAACATGCTCTTGCTGAACTGTCTGTGATTAAATAACTGATATTTTGCTTTGTTTTCCTACGCCATAAAAAACCCCCCAAAACTTAATAACATGAAAAAAGATCTAAGTTCTCTGTGCTGAGCAGGGAATGACAGCCATACAAGGCATCTGAAGGTGAAACAGTTGCCTTTCATAAGTTGAAGATTGTATTGATCTCTATTGACAGGTTCTGCTCATTATGCACTTGGGAATATTCTCGGCTCATCCCAATGCAGAGCTAAATACATGCATTTAAGCAGACTCTATTATACTGACAGAAAAATCACATCCCTAACCTTAGATCCCCAGAGGTACAATTATTAACCTCCGTGACAACTTTTAAAGAGCAGTTCAATGGATAGAAAATAGCAGCTTTTTGGCCTGTAATGCAGAGCTGAACAGAAAATTATATCCTTGTGTTGGAATGGGATGGGATGGGCCAAGCCCCCACCCCAGTGAATGGATTGGCATCTCCACAGAGTTCAGTGAGGGCTTAAGAGGAATTTTTGTGATACCCTATTGGATTGCCACAGGCCCCACTGCTTCAGACCTTTTGAAGAGCTGGTATGAAACTTTCTGTAACCCTGTTTATTGCCAAACAAACTAGGCAGAATGAACAAAACATATTATGAATTTCCTCTCTTTCAGTTGGTTTAATGATACCCAGCTATCTCTCCTTCCCCGTGCAGAGCTTCAGGGATCCCCAGGCAAGTCAATAATAACATCCAGGTGTGGGACTACTGTGCTAAAGGCTCCATCCTGTGTTTGATGCAGACACGGACATGTTATTAACTCTACCAGGAGTTCTGGTTTCATAGCTGGTTTGCAAGATTTGACAAAGAGCTAGTTAGTGAAATGTAGTAAATCAAAGCCTTTCCAACTCATACTCTTTGCCCGCATTAATTAACAAATTGTTAATGTGCCAATGTCTATCCTTCCAAGCATGTACTCAAAATGCTAATAATTCACTGTGGTTTTCACTTGATGGATTCCCAAGGGTTTCCTTCCACCTATTGTCTATCTGTTGAAAGAAAGCTCTTCAACTCAGTATTTATGAAACAATACACAGCAGACAAGGGAAACCAAAAGGGACCCGTTGAGAAGTTAAATCAGAATGGGTGAAGGGTGTGGGAGCTGTCAGCAGCAAAGTGAAACAATAATTGAATCTTAAAAGCTCAGTGCTACTGTAATAACTGATAATAAAATGTTCTTTCAGTTGTCTCAGTAGTCTAAATTTTAGCTAATCTAGTTTGATTTCAATAGCCTTAAAAATAGAAACTTATAGTAGAGTTCAGAATAAGCAACATCTTAAACAGTAACATTTATGCATTTGCAAAGATCTGCAGAGGATGATACAGACTGGCATTTAGTCCATAATTTTCAGCCAAAGATCACAGAGAACAAACCGATTATGTTGGGAACCTCTGAACCTACCACTGAAGTGTAATTGGATCTCCTCTACTTGGGCACTCTTCATTTCACCCTCAAGTTGAAGACACCAAAAAACAATGAACCACTTCACAGCATTCATTGACCACAGGATTTTAGGGAAGATGAGGGCAACCGTGCTTTAGGAGGACAACACCCTGGGGACATGGGCTGTAAGACCCATCACCTACCCCTAAAGTACCAGTTGGTCCACCAGAGAGGGCCCCGTTTCTGCTAATGGGGTGGTGTCTGGCACTACTTGGACAGAGTGATCACATCTAATTGAACTGCTTCTTGGGTACACATGAAAAATTTTGCAGGATCGATACCCACATGCCACGATATGAATGTGTTTCTGGATGTTGCTTAGCAACTCTGTCCGTTTGCAGTGTGGACATGCCAACACTACTCATGGTCACGGTATCTCCTGGCTCCATCGCACAGGGCTGGCTCCTTTGCAGAAGAATAAACACCATTTTCATCTCTGACTGGTTTCTCACATATCCATAAAAATTCATGAAAACGCACATTTTTATGCGTTGGATTTCACACACTGGGGGAAGTTTGCAATTCTTTGACTCCAGTGTGGGAAAAAGGAAGATGCAAAACAGCACCTCTAAAAGGGTAGTGCAGGTCTGAGGCATCGCTCTAAAGATAACACCGTGCACTATTGCATATTTACGGTCTTTCAAGAATTTTGCAGCAAACCCTTTTGAAACACCCACAACCTGAGCAGCCTGCAACCTCAACCCAGAATTCAAAAATTCAGCTCAGTTATTCTTGGCTTTCAGCTCATTCCCAGCGAGAGAGATGCTGCAGGTGAACTCCCATCTTCACCGACATCAGCAGGGCACTAATGGGATTACTCAGGCCTAATCCTGACCTAAATCTGCCCCTGAAATGGCAACATAAGGATTTTTTCTGCCATCTCTATCCACTCAGTTGGAATTCATCGATATCTGTTGCAGAAACAAGTTAAGAAAATGCTGTTCATATGATAAGCGCTTTCAAAACTTGCATTTTGAATTTCAAATTTCATTACAGGAATCCAAACAAACAAAAAAAAGGCTCTGCACTCTGCCTTTGGTAAGGATTTTAGGCACCACACCATCACAGCTTCTTCTCCAACTCCACTGGCCTCTGCCATTCCCGTAAACTACCTCAGAAGTCTCCTCAAAGGCATTTTTTCCCAGAATGAGACAAATCAGGGATGGTGCATCACAGTTGGTCTTTGCCAGGCAATATCCACCAAGAGGGAACTTCCCTTACGTTCCACTCCAGGTTGGATGTCTACCACTGGAGCAAAAACCCAACACTAAAGGCTACAACACCACACGTACTGATCAGGAAAGCCTGTCCCCCAAGAGAGAATGAAATATTTCAGTAAGTGCAACTTCTGTCCTCAAAGCGCTAAGATGCTTCTGGTATTTTACAGAGCATGATTTTGTGCATCAAATAAAAAGCAGCAGCAATTAATTCAAAGGATTATTTAAGTATTATTGGGGGAAGGGGATATATTTTGATGATATTTTGATATTTTGATATTTTGATTTATATTTTAATGACTTGAGCTAGACAGAAAAAAGTTAATACATTACACGCCATGAAACTTTTTGGAAGAGACCACTGGTTTCTAGATGAGACTTGAAGCATAGTCCTTCTCCTAATATCATCCTGTGAGAACAAATGTAGACTAGGAAAGAAGAAATAAAGTTAAAATAATATATATTTTTTAAAGATCCTGGGGCTTTGTTTCTGCTCTCTTCACTCATTAACCACAGCAGCTGAACAGGAATATAACCCCAAATCACAGTCCCTCTGTTCCACGCTAGCAGGTTGGGTATCAGTTACAAGGGACACTTTGAATACCAATCACACATGAAAACCAAGCACCAATTGCTGATCCAATTAAAATACCAACAGCAAAACCAACTAATTATAATACAAATTAAAAATGATGAAACAAGTTATTATTAGATTACCAATTCCAAGTAGACCACCATTCTTGGAATTCCAGGTGAAACAAAAATATGTATTACTAAAAAAAATTTTAAAAATAATTAAACATTTTAACTTGATTGACAAAAAATAGTTTTGTTTCATGGAAGTATTTTTTTCAATCATACTTGCAATTTCCAATTTTTCATTGAAATTTGAAATGTCAGTCCTCCACAGAATAGAAATGCTAAATTTCAGATAGTTCTAGTGAATAAGAACCCACTGTACGTACACATTCCAGTGTTAAGACCGACAGTTGTTTTTTACCAGAAGGCTCACTGTTCTGCTACTCTTGTTTTTTCTTATTTCTTTTTAGCAAAGATTTATATTCATAGCATCCTGCATCTCCGCAGCACGGAAAATACAGATAACGCTGGACCAACAAACAATTCTTCATCTCCAAGCCCCTGGATCCAAAAGGTCACCTTTCCAGACACGAGCTGAAACCTCCTGTATCAGTGAGAACCTATTTACCTCGTGTCCTCAGTCCCTCGCAGGAGACACGAATAGAAATGTTCAATGAGCCAGATCATGACATCAGTGTACACGACCCCTGCTCTCGCTCCTCCACCATTTTGGCAGGCACAGGAATAATTTTCCTCCTGTTCCAGGCCACTGGATGGCTCAGAGGCCTGTGAAGTAGGACAGTGGCACTTTTCCATGTTCAGAACACACTCCATCACCTCTCTGTTTCCATAAGTCCATGAATACCAGGAAGCCCGTTTTTGGGAGCCTGATCACAGTATACACTCACAGGCAGAGATTGCCAAGGCCCCCTTAATACCCCACTGTTGGTACTAGCAATTAGTAGTGGTCTTAATTGTCCATTCTATGCTGACCAAGAGTGCCTTTGATCTCCTTGTCCTTGCCATACCTCTTCTCTCAGCCTTCTGACTTTCCAGCCATGAAGTTGTCCACCAGATACCCCACCACTTCTCACCCTGAGCAGTCAGTGCAGCCCCAGGTAGTTGGTGCTCAGAGATTTCACAAGTGCAATAAATCAGTACTGTTGTTAAGGATGAGAAAATGTCCTGGTTTGAGCAACACAGGAATAATTTCTCTTCTGATGTTTGGGAAAACAGCACCTTTACAAGACTCTAGTGTCTGAATTGGTGAAAATATTGACTTTAGAGCCAGCTCTGGGATGTGGGTTTCAAGGTCTTGGTGTTTTAGAGCTCACCAGGTGCAGGGAGGAGGAGGAGGAGCAAGACCTGGGCACTTGAGCCAAACTGCCAACAGGATGATTTCATTCCATGAACATCACATTCAATATAAATTAGAAAGTTTGCTGAGCAGTTCTCTCTCTCTCTCCCCTGATGGCTGCCATCCTGAGAACTCCTTGCCCTGGTGCCAGAGCCCTGACCCCTTCCTTTCCTCCCAAAACCACGGCACTTGCAGGATCCCACATCGGCTGGGAGTACCCATCTTGCCATGATAGAATGGGCTGAGCATAATCCTTGTGCATTTTATATTTGTATTGGGATCAACATCAGTTCTTTGGTATTATTAATGTTAATTATCTAGTCTTATCCTATTAAATCTGTTTACATTCCAACCCTCAGATTTCTTTATTTTTTTCCAATTCCATGTTGGGGAGAGGTCATCAGGCAAGAGAATAACTCTCTAAACGGCAATAAATTGGTGTGAGTTTCTCAAACCATAACAGAAAACTAAGGCTGTTTCTTCTTTTTTGCCTTCGTGTGCAGGCAAACATGCAACTCCAGGTACACACGGTGTGAGGGCAGGTGAGCAGAGGCTTTGGCCAACCCAGGAGGAGTCCTGGGTGATGGAGAAACCCTGGCACCCGCCTGCCCCTTCCTCTGCCAAGCCCTGGGAGGCACCAAAGGTGATGAACCCTGAGGTGCTTTAGGTCCCAGCCTGCAGGAGGTGAAAAATCCCTGGCAAGGAGGTCATTTAACAATCCAGGAGTTTTCTAGGAGGAAAACAGTGAAACTAAGTGTATCCCGGAAAATGACAACCCCTTTTTTCTTCATTCTGTTTGCCAGAGCTCCAGAAGCACAGCAAGCACATGGAAACACTTACACACACTGGTGTAACACAATGTTCACTGTCTCAGAATGGAACATGCTCTTGCTGAACTGTCTGTGATTAAATAACTGATATTTTGCTTTGTTTTCCTACGCCATAAAAAACCCCCCAAAACTTAATAACATGAAAAAAGATCTAAGTTCTCTGTGCTGAGCAGGGAATGGCAGCCATACAAGGCATCTGAAGGTGAAACAGTTGCCTTTCATAAGTTGAAGATTGTATTGATCTCTATTGACAGGTTCTGCTCATTATGCACTTGGGAATATTCTCGGCTCATCCCAATGCAGAGCTAAATACATGCATTTAAGCAGACTCTATTATACTGACAGAAAAATCACATCCCTAACCTTAGATCCCCAGAGGTACAATTATTAACCTCCGTGACAACTTTTAAAGAGCAGTTCAATGGATAGAAAATAGCAGCTTTTTGGCCTGTAATGCAGAGCTGAACAGAAAATTATATCCTTGTGTTGGAATGGGATGGGATGGGCCAAGCCCCCACCCCAGTGAATGGATTGGCATCTCCACAGAGTTCAGTGAGGGCTTAAGAGGAATTTTTGTGATACCCTATTGGATTGCCACAGGCCCCACTGCTTCAGACCTTTTTAGACATCCTAAGCCATTTCCATTAGGCTAATAAAGCCCTTCTTAGCACATATGCAAGGTCTGCATTTATCCAAATGCACTAGAGATGGGAGATTTTTTCAAGGAAAATGATTGTTCCCTATTAGATTTGCATCTTCTGATTTCTTTTCCCATAGAAATTAAACATAATTCTTTCTTCCTTTTTGGAAATAAACCTTACCCAGGATGTACAGGACTTCTGTCTGTCCAGCTATTGTAGCAGGACAGGAGACCTCAAACCCTCTTCCTTGAGCCTGGGGTCCAAAGGCCCATACTGCCCCAGGTTAGGGTGGTCCAGACTAAGAATCAGTTTAATAAAGGGAACCATGGAATTTTTTAAAGCTTTTTTATGTGAAATGATTTAAGGAGATGTTCCCGTGGCTGCACAAGTGCAGGGGGCAGAGGGAGGGATTTCTCCTCACCTGGCAGGTATCAGGGGAAAACTTCACATAGTAGAAAAAGTTCCCTCCTTAATATTTTTGGCTTTTACTGATTTCATAGTCCTGGAGGTTGAGACCTATGCAAGCCCCTCCTTTGCCAGGAATAATATTGTTTTAACACATTTTTAGATGATTACTCATCTCTTTAAACATAAACCTAGTCCAATGATAAATACGTTAACATACACATTAAAATTGCACACTGCAATTTTCTCATTATGCGTGCCAAACATAATTCATACAATGATTGGAGACTAACTATTAAAGCAAGTTATTTATTTAATTCTAAGTAGCAGAGCTGTAAGTAAAAGGAGGCCCCACTCACTAAATAACAGGGGAACATAACTACTTCAAACACATCCCATGGGACCTATTTCATCATCCTTTCTTGACCTCAGAGGAAATAATGTAAAGAAAATGGCTCACGTGTTTTCCCACAGAAATACAGCCATCCTATTCCTTTCCACTTTCCTTCACCTAATTCCACTGAGGAAAGTGCTCAAATTGCTCAAGATACTGAATAATAATCCAACAAAATACCATCTTATCCTGCCTTTTTTCTTCCTGGAGCTGATGGATAAAATCATTTCAACCCTTAAGGATGAACCTTGGCGGGGAACCCTAATTAGTGAGCATTAACGGAGTGGGAATAGCTTGGCCAAAACAGGTATCAGTGGGTGGAACAATTCAGGGTTCGTAATAAGTGTCCCACATATACACAGTGTGAAATACAACAATAAAGACTGTTTCTACCCATGTACAGAGAGGAAAACCAGACAAGGAACAGGTCAGCAACCAAGCACCCAAAGGGAAACCTGAACACTGCACGTCAAATAGAACAACTATTTTAAAAGCAGGTGTGAAAATCTGGGCAGAGAACCTTTTCTTTAGGAAAGTGTCAATAATTCCCTTCTCTGAGATTTGAGATCACCAAATCTGACCCCAGAGAAAAAAAAGTTTGTGCAATGGCTTCAGTGTTTGACAGTAGTATCTGTGTGCACAGAAGTCAAAATGTAGGGAATTGTGCAATATTACATCAGCAGTGGCTTTGGCTTTCTCCATGGAAATCCTTTTTGCCCCAAAGCTGCCCTGAAGGTAAGAAATTAGTTCCACATCCTCAGTGAATTTAAGACCAGACTGAAGTCCATCTTATTCCTCCAACCCCCTGCTCTGGAGCATCTCACTGCTGTGTCAGGGTGCAGACCGGCTGACAAAAGCTCCTGCTCGTCTTCTACCTGAAAATCATGTTCTCTTGAGAGCATCTGGACAAGAATAATCCCCACCATTGACCTGGGAGGAATGCAAGAGGCACTCAGCACTTGCAGAGGCCATATAAAGTGCATATAAAGTGGATAAACACACACGGATGCCCCACACCTCACTAACAGCCCCACACCAGTGCCAACATCCATGGCTACAGGAGTTTCCCCGAGAAACTACAGAGTTTTTTTGCTACATCTGCCAGTGGACTTCCAAAGGAAACTTCTGCTTCAAGGATTTCACTGCTCTGCAGCACTGGCTGCCTTTGACAACTTTGCAAATCTCCAGGTTTGATCCCACAAGGCTGGGTGATATTTTTAGCTGCCTTTGGATGGGAGAACCTGCGGAGCAGCTCACCACCTGGCAAACGACACACCACCGGCTGTACTTGTACAGGAGAAGAGACAAATGGGATTAAGCACATAGTAAAACCCAAATTCTTCTCACCTGTGCATTAGCACAGTGACGTTTTGCCTTGCAACGTTGGTGGTGTTGGGGAACAGGGCTCCTTTGACCAACCTGAAGGTGCAGAACTGTTGGAGCTCAGCGGTTCTGCAACCTGATGTCATGGAGCAATCTGGTTCTCCTTCATCAACTCAGTTGTTTCCCATTTATCAGATTAATTAAAGATGGAAATTTGATTTTCATTTCAATTTCATATTTTAATTTTCAAGAACTATCAGATTTCCCTTATGTTCAGAACATAAAATATGATTCTTTATTCATTCAGTCCTATTGTAATCAAAGAACAATAAGGAATATACAAGAATCTGTTCTCGCTTTTAAATTTAAAAGACTGGAAAAGCAGTAAGTATGTGGGCAAAGCAAAAGCTCAAGTAAAGGAGGAAGATTAGAAGGGAAATGAGTTTACATGCCCTAATCTAGTGACTAGGCGAGGAGATTTTCAATACAAGGACACACAAAGGGGAGTTATATGCTAAATATCTTGTTGAAAAGAAATCCTAACACTTGTGCTCTGAGTAGAAAAGCTAGCGAGAAGGAAACTGAACATTACTGCCCATTTGAAAAGATACCAAGGGGCATTTCCAGTGTGGGAAACCCAAACCTTTGGTCTGTGTCTGGGCAGTCAGGACAGATTAAGTGTAAATGGAGATGGTTGTCGTCATCTCATCACACAAACGTTCAGGTTCAGCAGCGAATGTGGGAGAGGGGGAGCGAGGTGGAAGTCTTACAGCTGGAAGCCCAGATGTTAAGGGACCTCAGCGTAAAAACCAGAGAGAAAATTTAAACTACACTGCACCAAACTGAGTGCTTCAGGATGACTTTGCAAATATCGATGGTGAAACTGTAGAAAGCAACTCCAGCACCCCAAAAGTGACAGGAGAAATACAGATATGTAGATAAGACTTATGCTTTGCTTTCGAATGAATCAAGGTCCAATTTCAGCTCTGCTGTAGTTTTCTACTCTATTTTCAGCTAAGGCATCACTTCACTCTGTGCCTCAGTTCTTCCTCTGTAAAATGGAACAAATAACTTTTTTTTTTTTTCCTCCCAGGCTGTGCCTGTCTCACCTGGGTGTCAGTGCAAGGTTGTGCCATACTGTCCACCTACACACCAGAGAGCCTGCTTTCAGAGTAACAGATACATGAAATAAGGCACTGGCTACAGAGGTGTAACTTCAAATACTAAAAACTGGAATTATTTTGTCCCACAGACAGTGCCCAGCTGTCAGCAACATCCCCACTGGGGCCAGCTGGGACCACCATTTGTTTGTGCCTGGAAAATCTCCATCAGAAGATAAGGCCTGAAAAATGTGATGGTTTATATGTTGAAGAAGATGTATTCTCAGGTGGAAATCCAGCCTTTAATCTTCTCTACCTTGGAGCATGACGTTTTCAAAGGGGCTTCAACTCAGCTCCTTCATGTACATGTACAAAACTGCTCACTTGTGCAGATTAAACTGGATTTGGATGTAGTATTTGCTATTTGCAGGGCAGGATTTTGAGTTTACATTGGAAGACTTCAGTTTAAAAAAGAAGTAAGATAAGCAGGAAAGAAACCTAGGAATAGGATTTTTTCAATGCATTATTGCCTGCAGCAGTTTTTGTTTCAATAGCAAAAAAAAAAAAAAAAAATCAAACTAGCACAGCTCATTGATGCAGAAACGTATAGGTAAATGTCAGTGCAAATACAATACAAATCTCTCCTAACATCATTCGATGTGGAAAAAAATATACTGATTTTTCTGGCTTTTAACTTCATACAGGTCTGTGATTTTGTGCCGATGTTTGACTCATGAAATTAAGAGTGAAGATAGCTGCATTTGGAGGGGGTTAATAGACTCACCATAGATAATGCAGAGAGATACTTCCAAAACCTTAATAGATGCAGATCATTTAAAATTTGATAAGATAACTTAAGACTGAAGATGGTACATGCCAAAGACAGCTCAATGTTTGCCGAGTAAACAAAATAATGATAGATTGGGCATGTCAGCATAACCCAGGTGGAAAAGTGGTTTAAGGGACGCGATGACAGCTCTCTGTTCTGAGAAGCAACTGTTTTCTTTAGAGGTTTCTATTTGTGATGGGCAGTTTTAAGAAATGCACTGAGCAGGTAAAGGCAAATGGACATAAAGAGGGGAAAGAAAAAGCTGTGGGTGGGAGTTTCAGGATGAGCTCACAAAGGTGGACCAGCTGATAATGTACTGGAGGGTCTTCCAGGTGCTACCAGAAGACCGCACTTACAACATTAAGGTGCTCCTACTTTCCAACAAATGGCTTTTTTCCAAAATTACAGATCCTACCAAAATCACCCACAAAACGAGAAGGAAGATTGCAATTATCATCAGATTCTTCAGGAAACATCACTAGAATAACAAAGCACAAGCAAGCATTGGGTTTCCAGTGAAAGCATCACCCTGTGCGTGAACTAAGTCTCTGCGGACAACATACAGCAAAAACACTATTTGGTCAATTTGCATTTGATTTACATTTTGGGCAAGTCAATTTTTTTTACAGTTCAATGATCACTGAGTTAAAAGGAAGATCAACCCCATCCCCAGACACATGACAGGTCTACTGTGCAAAGCCTGCAGAGCACTTTGGTAACACCCCTCTCTCCAAAGGTTGGGAAATTCTCCCAGTATTTGCCATCTTTTTTTTCCCTTTCTTTTTTTTTTTAACACCTTCTCACTTGCAGAAGAGCCTCCTCACCTCACAGATGGGCATGTCCTAATAGGGTTTGTCTCCATCCAAATTACTCCAGCAATTAGTTTCACACCTAAGCAGCTTGGCTAAGAACAAGATGTTCCCAGCCCCGCTGAGACTCATCTCCAGGTTTGTGTCCTTCACTGAGCCACATGCAGATGTCCTGGGGGTCACAGCTGCCATAAACCTGACTGAAGCCAGGAGGCCACAGTTCCAGGGGCAGCAGTGAACACACCTGCATTGTCCTGGGCAGCCCACATAGGGGTAAAGCCACTTATATTTTCCATACAGGCTTTTTATCCACGTTTTAAATGATGGAGAGTGAAAAAGCACCTTCCATGAGCATGACTTTTAGTACAACTTCGCTCTTCAAAACCTTTCAAACCAGAATGAGCTTCTCAAGGAAGATCCTCTGAGTTAACTAAAGGACAGCATAAGAATGGGTGAATTAAACAGCGTTACAACTCTAGATAGACAGTTCCTTTCACAATTAAGTCAGTCTATTTAATTAAGCTTAACTCACTTTCAAAGAAAATATTTTTCCAGAGAGATATGGCAGATATAAAATACGAGTCTCCATCAAAGAGCAAATGTAACTATTCAGTATAAGGAGAAAAGGAAGCAATATAACCAGCTTTTAATGGCACCATTATTGAATCAAACCTGGAAGTCTGACAAACTTGAGAAAAATATAACAATATAATAATAAATATTTAAATTGTGTTATCTATTTAGAGTCATACTGTTGGGTACCGTGTTAATTTTAGATGTTTTGTCACATACGTATGATTGTTGTTATTACATAAACATTTCCAAATAAGAATTTACTGTATAATTTTTCTATTTGCCCCTCATACAATCAAGAATTCCCTTCCAGGAGGCAGGACAGGGAGAAGAGAAACCCTTCTCACCACTTTTCAGATGTACAAATAGCTGAAATTCCCATGTATTACTCTGCGCCAAACTGAATACTCTAATGAGAGGAAAATCTGAATTTGCCATGGAAAATCATCCTGGGCTCTCACAGCAGTTTCCCTCAGGATGAAATTCTGGCCATGCTGGAGGTAATGGCAAAGCTGCCTTTAACTTCAGCACAGCACGAATTTCAGCCTCTATATCCAAACCCGAAGCTCTAAACTACATAGAATGACCTGGGCTTATGAAACTTGAATTATTGTTATTTATTTTTAATGTTTATAACTTCAGTCATTTCTTCAATGTATCTTGATTCAAAACCTGAAATTCCTAACTAATGGCCTACTTACCCTCTATGTTTATTTATGTAAACATAAATCCTCTATTTTTCCATTCAAAGACTGCACTTATTTTTCCAGTAACAGTTTCTCTTCTATCTTTTTTTGTGAAAATAACAATCCAGTAAAGAGAAAACAGGAAAATATTATTCTGAAAATTTCCATCTCTCAATAGAAAATTTAAATCAATTTGATGCTTCACCTGGAGTAAAGTCGGAAATCTCATTTCGTGACATATGGCAAAGCACCTCCAACACAGCTGGGAGCACCCGTTCTCACATGACAAATCTGCATAACAGGCTCTGAAAGAGAGCAAACACGTGTCTAAGTGAGGGAAATCACAGCTCCTGACCTCAAAGAAGGCACTCAGCTCCATAAACTCAATAACCCCTGCAGATATCCTCTGCTCTCAGAGAGAAACCTGGGCCCGTCGGAGACATTCATGGCTCCAGGGACAACTTCTCACTCAAGTCCAAGCAAGACCCATGCAAGAAAAGCAGCCTGATCTGTATGAAACAGAGGGCTTGGGGTGGCCAGGCTCATGAGATGAGTGTGGGCTTTGCATGGCCAGCAGAAAATCTGTTTTTTTAGTGGATAATCAGATATATCCATCAATTCTCCCCACACTGAGTAATAAACAACACCCACCATACTTTTTTGGCATTCACACCATCCACCATTCCTCATCTAAAGATTTAACAGCAAGGTAAGAGCACCACTTAGACCTTTTAATGTAACGTCACATTATTTTCAATTTATAGACAAACTGAGGCACAAAGCTACAGACCATGGCTTGCCAAGGCGTTGCTGTTTTCAAAGGCATTACACACCCCGTGATTTAATTACAATAATTAGGTTTCCTCTCCTCCAGCCACAAGTTGCAGCTCTGTACTGTGTTGCTTTGCCAAAAGGAGATATCCCTGTCCAGCCAGGGGGACAGTGGCCACAGGGGTACAGACACAGTCCCCCTGCACAGAGATGCCTCTTTGGACCACACAGCCTTTGTGGCACTTAACCTGTGACTACATCATTTTGTATTTTGTTTAAGGGCATAATTGTGTTTGTTCAGGAGAAAAGATCACGTCTGTCTCTGCCGGGAGAGCCATGGGGCAAGGCAATGTGCACGGTTAAGATTTCCTTCAATTCTTATAAACTGAATCCACATAAAGCCAAATCTAATCACCTTGCAATGAAAACCCGATCCTTGCCGTTTTACCTGAAGTAGGAATCTTGAAGATAAAAAGGCTACCATTTTCTAATTTCCCTATAAATAAAGAATGTGGTAAGTAGAAGCTTTGGCTTTAGGGTTTGGTTTTGGTTTTCTTTTTAAATCTATCTTATATATAAACTGTTATGAATACAAAAATTTAGAATGAGAACAAATATTTCAAACAGAACACTGAAATCATAAACATTTCCATGCTCTGAGACTGTTCTCATTAAATTAGCACAGTCCTAATTTTCCTTTCAAGGTATACTGACTTCTGCTGAAGCAATAACCACGGCCAAACCCAGCTCCACAAATAATCATCTTTCTGAGCAAGATAATTCCCATAATCATGTCAGCTTAAACACAGAGAAAGTCCTATCAGAAATACTAGTCTCAAATTCCACCCTTACTTATAAATACAGAAAATATCCCTTCCAAAAAAAAAAGAAACCAAAAAAACAAAAGGCAATTGGAATTTGCCTAAAGCAGCCAAAGCAAAAACTGAGTGAGGACCTCGGGGTTTGAACTGCTGGCAGGCACTTTAATTTGAAGAGAGTGTAAAACATGCAGGGGAGCCAGGATTCAACCCACAGGAGAATATTAAAAAGTTTCCCTTTTATTATTATGCCTGTCTGTATTGTGGTTTAAAATCCACACAGGGATTGCCAGAGCTTGTTAGCTGGCTTTAATAGTTGCATTAATAAATCCTATAAACTAATTGTGCAGTGACTAAGTTAATTACATTCAAATGAGATAGTATATTTCTCTACAAATATGATAAAGAATTTATAAAGAGATATGCTCCTGTCTGGGAGCCCAAAGATAATATCCAGCCAGCAACCCAAATCCAGCTGTAATATGTGATTAAATTGATGGCAGTGGGGATAAGCGATCTGCAGCAAAGGCAAGAGATCACGAGAAAATATTAAACTGAATTATTTACACAACAAAATAATGAATGAAAGCAGGGCACAGAGCTTTCCACATGGCCAGCAGTTTAACTTCCAGCCAAAGGTGGAAATTTGGTCCTAAACCTCCATTATTTTTTTTAACGGGCAAGGACAACTATATGACCCTATGTAATAAGAACCATTTTTTCCATTGGTCTTATAAGCAGACCGTGAACTTTAGCTCCCATCAAACAGAGGTGATGCTTTGTGTGCTGAGCAAAGAAAGCCACTTTGGAGCTGAAGGTAACTTATGGGTCCTATCCTGCCCTGCAGGTGCCTGCTGAACCCAGAATCACCCTCCCGGGCCTCCTTCTCTGCTAGAACTTATTATTTCTGCCAGACAGCAAGTTCCAAGCAATCCTCCTCTTCCACATGAAAGTTTTGGGTTATTTTGGGCCAGCGGTCGTGTTAAAAGACCTCAGCTAACAAGCCAGCAGCAAGCAAAGGCACAAAGTAGTTTCAGGGCACAAAGGTGTTTTACCTCCTCTTTACTGAATCCAATCACCTCGCCCTAAAATTAATGGAGAAGCTGGTCCTGGCAGGGCTGTTGTCATCACCAAAGTCTTGCTCTGGCCCCTACTAAAGGCAATACAAAATTCACAGTCGTTTTGGTGAGGTGAGGCTCAGGCTATTTTGGGCAGGAGGGAGAAACAACAGCCCCTTGCTCAGCCCAGAATCCCTGGGGAAGGGTAGAAGCAACCTCAGAGCTGCTGACCCAAGGGTGAAGCTGCAAACCGTTTTGGTGAGGTGAGGCTCAGGCTATTTTGGGCAGGAGGGAGAAACAACAGCCCCTTGCTCAGCCCAGAATCCCTGGGGAAGGGTAGAAGCAACCTCAGAGCTGCCAACCCAAGGGTGAAACTGCAAATGTTTGCTGCAGGTGGGATGAATCTCTCAACCACACACTCAGCACAACAGGAAAACCGAATTTTAAAATACAGGCATGACAAGACTGGGGCGTTGGAAAGAGAAACCTGAACGTGAGCTCTTAAATCTGTAATTCTGCTCATAAATAAGTTGATTTCAAGACTTCAAGAGTATCCAACTACTAGGAGCTATCTGGGGCTTGGAATTGAGAAAATCAGGTCTTCTGCTTAAGAACTGGGCTACAGATTGAGGAAATTGATTTTGCCTTCTATTTTTGAAAAATATTGGCTGAGGAGGCTTCCATGTCATGCTCTACTTGCCTATTCATAAAAGAAATGCCAAAATTCAAGGTTTTAAACTCTGTCCTCCTCCAATACTCCTGCTAGCACACCTATGGATTCAAGAGACAGATGGAGCAGCAACTGAGATGGTTGCAATTCTGTGGAGCATGGGTGACCTTGCCCTGGGTACCGACACTGGCAACAGCAGTTGTGACCCTCAGGCAGCAGTAGCCCTTCTGCAACTCTCCCCCCCACAAAAAAAGTGTTGTCTAAGGTAATTGCTCATTAGACTTCCCTTTTTGGACACGCAGAAAAATAATTTTCAATAAAAAGTAGTTATAAAAAAGCACTCAGCTATTTGGGATGTGAACAAAGCCTGCTTCCAAGCCCACATCTGGTAAATCGAGTTTTAGTTCAGCCATCCGAGTGGATAAAAACCCAGGAAAATACATGAAATGAAAATGCTGACAAACCTCTTACTCCAGCAGTATGAATGGGGCTGCTATAATGATAGAAGACTATTGATTGGCAGCTACTGTCTCGTTCCATTGATCAGGTCCTGCAAATCTCAGATAACACTTGTGTCATTAGAGGCCAGCATTGTGCTCTCAGTGGCTATGACTGATTGCCACGCTATCAGAGCTTTGATTGTCTGATAGTACAAGTGTTGGGGAGCCTCGCTATTGATTTGTAGATAAAAATGTTCTGGTACCTTCAGACCTGTCAGTGAAATCCTTTGGATGGAAAACTGCATTGGAATTTAATGGTAGGTCATTTGCTAATTAAGTTAATTTACAAAGAACTTTTTTGGAGGAAGAGTGGTTACAAGCACCTGCTGATTTGCCACTAGGCAGGTGGCAAGATCTACAGAAGGACCAGGTCAACATGTTCTACCTGAGCTAACAGCTTCTTCAACAGACTTGTATTTCTAGCTTTAAGGTTAAATTTACTTTTAGCTGAGCAGTGTATGGAAATCACTATAAAATTTGGACTAATGATGCAGGTTCTTCTCAAGAAGAGACATACAACAGTTAAGGTCAGATCTCTATAGCTTCTATAAAGAAGCTTTATGGTGTTCTACATTGCTGTACACCTTCCTCTCAGGCCCTTCCTATGCCTGACCCCTTGTGGGACTTCACTCTTTACACATTAGCCATTTCATCAAAAAGTGCCATCAAATCTCCATCCCAAAGCCTGTAAATCCAATTATTTTCTTATTCAGGTTCCGTTGGCCTTGCTTAAAAACAATTCTCCTCTGAAGGCCACTGACAGCGTTAGTCTAATTATACTGCTTATTCATCTCCAACACTCAAGGATGATGAAATTAGGCCTTATTAGCTGGTAACATTTTCATTTAGTTTTTCATAAGGTGATTGGCACGTTGAAATTACAGCCCTGCCTGGATGTGTTCAATCCAGCTGCAGCTCTACGTGGCAGCAAAGCACAAGGTCAATCGCCGGGTGTGAAGTCTCCCAACAGAAGCCCCAAATCACAATTGCAACCTGTTCTGTTACACTGAAGTTGTAACACAAACTGGGATTATTTTCATTTTTTTTATGACAAACTGTGGCTTATACCCTGCTTTAGAAATATATTTTTTTAATTTAACCTATTTGTGGATTACTCTAGTGCTGTTAAAGTGTCTAGAGTTCACATTCACAGACTAAAAGCTCAAAAATTCCCAAACTTACCACATGAACGAACCTGTATGTCCAAGGAGACTTATCTAAGACTTTAAACCAATCTGAAGATAATCTTTTTCATTCTCTAGCAGCCAAACTAAAAGACCCAATAAACAAGTTTCTAGAGCATGAAAACATATTTCAGCATCATTATTGTAGTGGAGAATTTGAGGTTTTAAAAGAATAGCTGGCGCACGTAGGTGACCTTTGTCAGGTTGCCAAAAATGTCTTTTTGGAAAAATAGACTTTTATGTTTCTGGGTTTCTTTGTGTGAAAGAATTTGTGTGAAAAATGCACTTTATATACAATGAGATGTAGGGCTCGAGTATATAGAGGAGGTCAAAGCAAAGGACTCCCAGTGACCTCAGAAAGGGCTCTTTCCAGGAGAGGACATGTTCAGGGGTACTCTGTGTCCCTGGGTTTGGATGTCCCTCCCCCAGTGCAGATCAAATAAACTATTTTTAAGCCGTGCACGCCAAAGCAGACGGCCTTTTCCTGAACTGAAAGCAAAGACCTGAAGAGCTGTGATGAAACTTCTTCTCAGCTTCATTAACAGCTGAGAGCATCTCTCTCTGGCCCGCCTTGAGCAATTTTCTTCATAGAGAAGAACCATCTCCCATCATCCTACTTCGGCAAGAGAAAATTTGGGTCATGCTGAGCAGCTCTTGCTGCTCCATTTAAATTAGAAGAATACAGACAGCAAAATTGTGCATTCCTGTACACACATCGCTTTTAGCTTTACCAGCTTATGGCAGCTCTTGAGCACAGGTTTGTTTAGAGAAAACACAATATGGTCAGGGTGTGGGGAAATTCAGTAGCATACATTAGTTCCTGGATTTGTTGATTATAATCCATGAAAACTTCGGATATTTCTGAGCAAATATGCCACACTAGGGAAAGCAAAAAATATTTCTCAGTGGCATGTTTTTCATGGAAAAGAAGAGGTCTGGCACCACATTTTTACAGCTTCTCTTAAAAAAATCAGTGAAGACTGTAAATTTTCAAAAGAAGTTCTCTCAGTTTCCAAATTATTTTATACTTCTTTCCTGTCCTTTTTTTTTTTTTTTTAGTTAAAGCTTGATAATATTTGTGCCTATTTTTATCTTTATTTGAGGTGAATTACTTCAGTTTCACCTCTTCCCCTCCTCTGGAGAGGAGTTTTGCCATGAACAGGCGACTTGTGGACTCATGCTTTGTAAAAGTGTTTTCAGGATCCCGGAGGATGTTTTAGAAGGTAAAACAAAAGCGATGCTTCAAAAAGGAAAGCCCTCAAATATAGGAGGCCTCACCATTCATTATCTCCAAGTCTTGAACCTTTAAAAGCAAAAAGAGCATTTAATTCAAAGACCCTATGGGTCTTTTATTTTTTTTTTTACTATTGTTGAAGTGGTCTTCTACCCTTACAATAAAAAAAATAAATTCAGAATATGAAAGCAGTTAAAAACCCCATTCTGTTAGCAAAATCCACAAAAATTGCCTTAACTGTGGGTTCCTGCTTTTAATGTAAAATGATACATTTCTCTGCAGGCACCCCCCAGCCCTTCACTTACATGACCTTTGCAAAAGTTTAAAACAAATTACAAGGAATTGAGAGCTTAAAGACATTCTTTTGCTTCTCTGAAGTTAGGAATATTGACTAAAACTAAAGGGTAAGTTCTTTTCCCATCCTTTCAGAGAAGTTGGAAAAATTAATACTTAGCTGTGGTGCTTCTGACAAATATTTGTGCCAAGATTTTTCCTAGAGTAAGCGTGGAAGGAATGTTACACAGAAACCTAAAGCCAAGATGTCAAATTTTGCTTAATTCATGCGTTTACTGAATTTTCTTAGACTTTGGCAGACAACTCCTTAAGTCCAGAGGATGGATTAAACACACATTCCTTGGAGACCAGAGCCACATCTTCACCGGTCGGGAAGATCACTTCTGAATCTGTGTTAGCTACAGGATCTACAAACTAGCAAGAGGCAAGAAATCCTTGTGAAAGATGGACACCAACAGATTGGGGAATGCTCTGCCTTCAGATCACGTTCTCTTCAAAGAGCTACAGCCTGACCCTAGAGCAAAACCCAGGACTTTTTTCCTAAGAAAAGGCAAGACTCGCGTCCCAGGGCTGCTGCAAGAAGACCCCAGATCGTGAAAACATTTCTGGCAAAATTGTCTACGCTTACAGCATGCACACATAAGGGAAATTATAGACAAGGAAACAGAAAAGCTTTTCTATTTATTTCCAGTAAGTTGGGATTCAAGCACATTCCCCGTAAGAAGTTCTTTTCCATAAAGCCCTTCAGAGTTTAACCTGGTACGCTCTGTGATATTCCAGCTGTCAAACCAGATCTCCGTCAACTTTTTCTTCTTTACTCTTGACCTGAGCTTCTCTAAGAACACTGTTTTAAATTAGATCCCATGAGAAACATGACAGTAAATTCCTAGTTTCATGATGGTTATAGAAGTTGCCATTGTTTTCCCATCATTATAGTGGTGTTTGAGGCATGGAAGGAAAGGGATCATTTGTTAGTTCTCTTGTTGGCTGCTTTCCGCTCACGAAAGGAAACATGGGTGGAAATTTACTGGCACCCTTGACAAATAGCGTGCTGATTTCTTTTGCAAGAATTAATTTCTCCTATTATACTAAGACATCATCACACATTTGGACTCTAACTCCATGCCTGTTTGCACCGATTTTGTGCCACGGAGACATTACTTCCCCTGTGTCATGGAGGAAAGAAGTAGTGCTCGGCATTTCCTTCCTAGAAGATATCCTTCTATATCATAATTCTAAGGACATGTCATTAGCTTGTGTCATGTAGGAAGAAAATGAAGGAGGAGGAAGCTTTTGTGCCATAATGCTGTATTTCAGTCATTTAGTCTTATTGGTTTTGTGCAGCAAGGAATGAAAGATGTAACTTCAGCCTTGCTATTGCTATTGCTCAGGATATATAGGCACTAAGGAAGAAATGAGAGCAGAAAACCCACAAACCTGCAGTATAGGAGGAAAACTTAGTATCTACATATTTAAGGCTCAAAAATAGGCAGACACATTCTCAGAGGTGCCCAGGACTAATTCCAAATTTTTGTCTCTCCTTTTCACCCAGACAGAATGTTATTAAATGGAAATCTCTACCTCCCCCCTTCCCACATCCACTATTCTAAAATGTAGGATTTTCCATGTAAATAATTATGTGTCCTTAAATATCTTCTTTTTACCGTTCTTCTCCACTCCACTTATGGCCTACGATAGTCAGTTCCTGAGTTTTGTGCTAACACATGGAGATGTTTTTCTGTGTTTTATGGAGTCTGGCACAGAGGACAACATTTGGATTCAGCAGCAGGAATCCAGCCCTGATGCAGGACAGTGGGGACTGACCTTTGTTGAAGTCGTTTGCCCATTTCATCATTGCCTAAGACTCACCCTCTCTGTGAACCCATGACTTGGGGTAATTTCACCCAGTCTGCAGCCCCTTCACTCTTACAGGGACACATAACTCCTGGCTGGATAACTGTTCCAGTCAAGCATAACACTATGAGCCTGATATTTTGCAGTAATAAAAACCCCACTGAAGATCCAGTTATCCCAGCAAGAGACTGTTTACAGAGCTGATATAAATAATAGCAATGCCCAAAGCACTCTTTGGTTGACATTAACTGTGGCTACAGCAGGAGCTTGTCATGACTGAACAAAAGAGATGCGTCTTTTTAGCCTAAAAATACTCAGTGCATAGAATCCAGCAAGAGCAAAACCCTTTCAGTTTTACCACAAATAAACTTGCCATTAGTCAAGGCACTGCAATTAATGCAGTAATGATTTTTGTGTTTGGCATCATCCATATATATTACTTTATATTAAATATTCATTTGTAAGATGAAAAAATGTACCTTTTTTTAGCAGTGAAGATAAACTCTTGTTTATTCCAGCTATTTTGGCAAAGCTCTCCAGCACGCCCAGAAAATCCTACAGCCAGTGCTTAGGATTTCCACGTATCACAGGGTTTTCTACCTGCAGAGGAATCTGTTCAAAGGCTTCGGATTCTAAAGCAAGATTCAGAACAATGCAGCCAGCAGGCATCATAATATTTTGTCAGTAATAAAGCATACAATACTGCTTTTGATACAAAACTCTTCCCAGTGGTTTTCTCCACTGGTATTTTGGGCATTAGGGATTGCCTTTTGCAAAGATTTCATACTGGATATAGCCAAATAAAATGTATTTCTTATTTTTGAGGAGGAAAAAGTGGCTTTGATCCTTTAAACTGACCAATCCCACCAGCATAATAAACCTACCAGCATAAATAAGGCTTCACATTAAGCAAGACACGCTCTCTGCAGGCAGGGAGTGATGTGTGAGTAAGGGGAAGGGAAAGACTTCCTCCAATAATCTGAAAACCATTTAAATTTTGAGAGGGTTGGAAAGGGTCAGGGGTACTTTAAATTAGTTTTCCACTTTGCTTTTTCAGATGACTATTTCAACGTGGTGTTTACCAGTGGCTAAAACCAATTTGAACGACACATGAGTGAGAGTGCTCCACACAAGTGAATGTAATAGCTTTGCCTCATCATTATGCGAGAGCATTTATAGTCAAAGACAATGGCACTAATAGATTCATTCATTCATTCAGAAACAACCCCAGACCTTTCAAGCATGCAATTAAAATCTCTGTCACTTTATATGGAGCAAAGAACTAGTGTCTTACTGTATAGTCGCCAAGGTGTAGCACATCTTACTTGACTGATTACGGCACTGAGATCCACAAAACAATCAGGATTCATGAATATTTTCGTGGCTATTGAACAGATATCTGGATTGAATTACTTTGCAAACAGTGACGAAGTCATTCAAATAATAAGTGAAGGTACTTATTACTTGATCAAGTGTAAGAAAAGAGAGAAAAAAAAAAAAAGCCAGAAACCTGACACTGGAAGGACTCTCCTGGGTCACTTTGTGCCCTGAGAGGCAGGTAACAACATCACTTGGGTCAGACATCATCTTAAATGACTTTTCTCTTTTACCCTGCCAGGTCATGCTCTTGGGACCATGCTGCCCCCAGCTCCCATTAATTTATGGCTCATCTACACTCATTTGCTCTCACCACAGTATCATCTTCCAGGTTAAAAAGTTCTTCCCTTACTCTTGCCCTTTCTCTATATAGAGCAACCTTGAAAGGTTGCATTTTTCTGGACCAAATAAGGTATGGATTTGGCTCTTTTAATTTTATCCCATATAATCCTTTTTCACACGTAATTATCAAACTCTCAACGTTTTGCTCTACATTTTTTTCAGCTTGGATCCATCTGTTTTGACTATGAGGGATCGGTGCCATACTCAGTTTCCTTTACTGATAATTTCCACAGAGACATTAATGCCTCTGTATAAATGGAGGAAACACTTCAGCTGTTTAATCTTACAGTACATTTGGTTTTTATGCAGCCATACTGTTTTAGTGCTTCATAATCACCCTGTAATCAAACACCACACCAGAAACTTTCTCCTCATTACACATTTCTTGCTGATGAGTTTCCACCTTATAGAGCCAATCCTCGCTGCAAGTCTCTAAACCCATAATCAGTCTCACTTTTCCTTCCCTGTTGAGTTTCCTACAAATCCCCAGAAAAGGTAAGCACATCTGCAGGCCGTGTGTACAGTTGGTTTTCATACAGGGAAGGGATGCCAGTGGCAGGAAGGTTTTATACCTCTGGCACAGAGATGCTTCAAGCCATTCTCATGAGCTACTCTCTCCAACAGAGTACCTTCTCAGGTTTGCCTTTCTGAAGGAAAATATTAGGTAGAGATTTCATCTTTCTGATTATTCCTTTTAATTTAAATGGAGTTATTCATGTAATTCAGTTAAAGCTTATTTTCTCCAAGAAATTTACAAAAGCAGGTCTAGGAATGCACTTCTTCCTGCAGGTTCAAAGAATGTTGGATAAGAAATCCATGAGCTATTACACCAGGAATAATTGGGCTCTACTATGTATTACCTCTAGACGTTCCTCTTACAGTATTCACAAAGTTGTTCTCATCACAACACCCTTCCTAATAACAACCATTATTAATAATCATATTCCCATTTCCAAGATTTTTTAAAGAAATGACTGTGAAGGCAGGTTTTTTTCACCATGTCAATAACAGCAGCCAATTATCAATACAGAGTATGGAAGTGGATAATATTTGCCATCTGAAGGGTCAAATTTCTTCCAGTGGCATTAAGGTGCTTAACCCCACAAATATATATTTTTGACAAACCCACTCTTGTATAAACTGATGAGATGCTTAAGTCTTATTAAAACAAATCAGAGCTAAAATCTAACCAACCTACTCGTGTGCTTTTGGAAGACTCACAAGGCAACAACCTACAAAATAAAATAGTCTTTGACAATCTAGTCTGAAATACAGTTCAGTGCACGGGAATGTGAAAAGTTGGGGAAGGGGAGAAGAGATATTTCAGAGGCTTGTGACTCTCTTGATCCAGCTCCAAATTATCATGGATTTACTTACTACTCATAACCTTGACTTCTGTCTTCCCAAAAGAGCTTTTTGTCATCCTTGGGAAGGACTCACACTGTTGCTGCTGCAGGGCTTTTATTTCGCTAAATCGTTAATTTATGTCATCCTAAAGCCACACAAATCAACCAAATCCCCATATTCTCTCCTATTATAAGCTACTTCTTCCCTGCACACCTCCTTTATGGGACACTGTGGTGGAACTGGGGCCATCACAGCAAGCACTGCATTCCATGGAGGAACCTCTGGGTCTATCACCATCAGCCACTGCTGGTTCCATCTTCCAGTGGCTCATCTCTCTGCCCTGCCTATAACCCAGTGCAAAGGGCAAAACAGGCACTCGGAGCCCCTGCATCAAACCCAACTCCCATGAGTATAGTGTGACAAAGGAATTTTGGTCACCAGCAGGATCACATTAATGTCCAGGCTATTGAAGACAAGTCAGAAAAACAAAGATAAATAGCCAGACGCACACCCACAGGTGCACAAAGACATTGCACGTTGAGTTCCGTATTCCAGAACATATATGATAGTTTTTGCATTAAATGCAAGGAACACGGCACCACTGACAGCTTTTCTTAAGTATCGTGAGTGAATTTACTGGGTTCAATTCAGGCAAATGCTTTTAAACACATGCACTCGCTCAAGGAGAAAGGGAACAGAGGAACAAACCGTGCCTTGATCAGCCCTTGTAGTGGTGTAGCGAAGCAACAATTCAGCCTGAAAATGTATCTTTTTGTCAATAGAAAAATACACAAAACAAAGGGCTCTAGATTACCAGGTGGGGGTTTGTTTTTTTTTTTTTTATAAGGTAGAAAGAGAAGACCTGGCGGGGTGGGGGTTGGGGGGATAATTTTGGCAGCAAAAAGTGAGGAAAGGCAGATTTTGTGCTTATCTTCATATGACACTGATGGTTAGTGTGGGTGAGGGTGTGAATCACTGGGAATGCAAGTTGAACAGACACGAGGACACCATTCTCTCCACGGTTCCTGTACAGTTAGTGGATGTAAGGTGTCTCTTGCTCTCCACTCTCTGCATAGCTGTCTCCTGCTGACCGTGTGGGACCGTGTGGACTCACAAGCCTTGATTTGGGACAAGATGAACTTGATTTGCGGCTGGTGTGACAGCTTTAGTGGAGTCTTGCTTTTGCCAAGGCTGCCAAGGAGATGTCTTTGTGTCAAGGGAAGAAAACAAAGGGAATTTCAGGAAAAGATACGCCTCTGCATATTGAACAGGTGCATGTTAAATAAACCTAGTTTAAATATCGTGTTCAACCAACTCTCTTTTTCTTAACAGAAAAACAACAATAGTACATGAAACAAAAGAGGAGCAAGAGCCGAGCTTGGGCAGCAGACAATGCAACTTGAGTTGCTGACCAGTTCATCAAAAACAACAAGTTCCTATTATAAGGAAAGCCTTAATTTTGCAAAACACACGGTCCCCGGCTGCTCTAGCAACCAGCCTGACCGTGCCACCAACCATTTAGCAAGTTTAACAAGGAGGGATGGTAATTTTGGTTTCTCCGTATAACGAAGCCTGTCCAAAGCATCTTCTGTGATGTCTTAGAGTTACTTATGTGTCTAAGAAAACATAAGTCTGTCTTTGGTCCCAGCCCAAAGTCTCCAGGACTTCATCCCAGCCTGCATCTCACAGACCACCACCTGGACTGGGATGCTACATTTTCTGACGTGAACATCCATATTAAAGAACCTGCCTTCCATCCACCAGATACCAAGAAGTATTGCCAGTATGACAACTGCATCTCATTCATGACAAAACATCTGCAATGGGTTTCCACACTCCATACTAGTGCCTTTTTCTTCCACAACACAACTAAGCACAGCTCATCTAACAACAGGTGTAGAGAAGAATGGAAAAGGGCAACAAGACGTTAAGAACCATACCTGCTCCCTGACAGGAGCACAAACCTTCCCTGTTCCTGCAGCATTTATGAGTGCACTTAAACATATGGATCAGGGACCTTTGGTAGCAGCTGAAAAGCCTGTTAGGATCACTGCATCATTTATGAGTGCAACTGAGAATATTAGCTTATTAGCACAGGGCCTTTCATCAGACAAGGCAGAGGCTGGACTGTCTGTCAAAGCCAATCAGCCTATACACGTCTGTAGGAAAAGAATAAAATCTCTGGGTAAACGGATCTAAAAGGTTTCCATGTGGTGTGGGCTTCTAACCTTTCAGCTCCAGGAAAGAAAGAGGGAGAGAGGGAGAATATCCCAATAACACTTCTCCATTGGTAACATCCTAAAAGTTTCATAGGACATTTTCAAGGTGACTTACCTATTATAAAATTGTTGTTCTTTGCACCAAAGGCAGCAAATTTAGAAGCTCAACCACTCTTTCAACTCCTTTGTCTCACTTACCTGAGTAGCCCCAAGCCCAAATGCCTAAGGAGATTTTACCTGCTGAAGAAGATGGAGCCTTTTGTGTTGTAAAATCTCAGCCCATCAGCAGCTGTATAACCCAAAACTGGTACCTCAACCCCACATCACGTATGTATCTGGTTTCTGTGAAGCCACGCTGATATATTCATGGCTGGATTTACTTATAAATGAAAGCTATCAGGGGTAGGGACATTATTTTACAGTCTGTTTTGCACTGGCTGTAAAGGCTTCCTAATAGATGTCTGGAGCTGCTGGGTATTACTGCAATATAAATAATAAATAATAATATATCATTTTAAATGTAAACAGACGCATTCTGCATTCAAGTACCTTTTCAAGTCTGTTTGAGATGCAGCTGTATTATAGTTCACACTTGAGTAGCCTACCCTTGAGGTAACAGAGACATAGATATGAGCTGTGACATTTAAATTAGCAAGAAACATCAAACATAAATAAAAAAGTCATCTTTGGTTGTTTCTGGAAGCTGATCACCCAGCAGCGCTTGAGCACTAGGCTTTATGTTCTGAGTAAACTTGTGTGATTTAATGCAGAGACACTGTAATAATTAACATGTTAATGCCTGGTTTTAAAGTTGCTTTACTTAGACCATTTCCTATAATACTGAATTGTTATCATAGAGAAAATTTTTCCAAAACTGGAGTAAGTTCCTCTTTTTAGGAGCTGCTTTATATATCAAAAGCATGTCCTTTCACACCAGTCTTGACAACACTGACAATTTTGTCAAACATGCTTGAAAGCTCGTATTTTTACCTCGGGAAGACAAGGCCAAACAGGGCTGAAGGGAAACTCGTTATTCAGGGGTTTGATGGAGAGAGGTTGCGACCGCGGAACAATTAAGAGACATTTCACTTTTAAAGCTTCATTTGATTTTCTCCGGTATTTCCTCTTGTGTCAAGCATCGTTGTGGAAATACTGGCTCCATTCCCAGGCATTTACGTGGTCAGTAGGTTGCATCTCAAAGCATCACCTCCCCGGCTGGACCGAACCGGCAGGTAGCCAAGGCAATTCCTACACCTCCTGCCTACCACCCTGCCTCCTCCCTGCCACTTGCTGGTCACATCCCTCTGGGACTTTGGTGGCCTTGTCTAGAGAAAGGGAGAGGTAAAGGGAGAAAAAAGGGAGCGAGGCCTCAGCCCCTCATTGGGTGACAACGTTATTTTTTTCTATAGAGAGAAAAGAGCAAGTGTCATCTTCACTTGTCCCCAGTGACAATCCCCATCTTCCTGGGCAAACCCCTCAGGTGTCCAACAGCTTTGCTCTTCTGGTTTGTTGTTTCTTTTTTGTTTGTTTTTTGAAGTTCTTTTTTCCTTACTTATCCATCCTTATTTCAATTTAAACCTATTCTTTCTAGTCCTAGCCACGTGAAGACTTTTTTGGTTGGAAGGTACCTTCCAACTGAAATATTCTACTCTATTCTAAGACCACATTGTTCAGCTTTTGTTCATAACAGGCTTTTTTGTGCATGAAACCTGTCCTCTTGGCCCTCCCCTCTGTGTGGCACACGATACACTTGCAGGCTATATTCTAGTGCTGGAGTACAATTTTCCAGCCATTTTTGTACTTGCCCTGTAAATGTTTGCTTATGATAATGTCATGTGAAGCTGGCTCGCTACGCACAAGGTTTGTTGCTGCTGTGAATGAAAACTGAATAGGTTTGACATGAACTCTTGTTAATTATTTTTCTTTTTGTTATCTTCTATATGCTTACAAATACACTTCTCAATTGCTGCACTCCAGGCAGCGAGTCAGCACACTGGGTGAAATAAAATTTAACAATAGCAGGGATAATTGAACAACATAGATATAATACCCATATAAAGATGTAAAAACTATGTCACATACACACATGTGCACTCATACAGGTGTAGTACTTGCATGAGCTTAAGCATAACAGAGTTGCCTCGCCCTGTCTTGTCAGATATTTGTGGTACTGACTTTAATTTAATATACAGATCATGTCAGCCTAGGCCAGCTGGAAATATCTTGTCTCTGGAAGTGTGTGGTCCAGCCTTATTCTGTCAGCTCAGCGTACTCAACCAGCTAAAAACTCAGGTAGGAAATTCAACCTAGGGTGTGAAGAGCAGATTCCTCTTGATCTCCTCTTCACCGCAAGATGAGGCTCTAAACCCAAATGCTCAGCTGAGGCCTCCATTAGTGCCAAAACAATGTTGTGAACTTTGTTATTAAGACCAGGAAACAGTCATGGAAGCATTTCTGGGAAGCAGGTGGATGTGGCCATCCAGCCTTAGCCCCAGAAGCCACAGCAGTGGCTTGGAAGCAAACCCCATTTCAGTTCCCAAGGGCCAGCCTTCAGAAGGGATGACTCAGTGGGGAAAGAAACCAGACAGGTTGTCCCAGTCTTTCTACAGCAACGTGAATTTGTTTATCATAGACCCAAGAACACTGCTCTGGACACCAGTCACAGCCGATTAAACGTGAAATAAGTGAAAGAGGTGAACTAGGAAACATTAAGTTACATTCACTTACCAGCTCAACATCGAATCTATTTCTCAGTGTGCTTTTGGTAACGCACTCCCAAGTATCCTGGGAAGCCTTGAAGGGCTCAGCACGGATGGTGACATTCATGATCAATCCTTAACTCCCAGCTAAGCCTACGTCTCCCGCTGCCATCAAAACGATAAACACAAGGAAGCTTTAACTTTCTTTTTTTTTCCCCACTGCATTAATCAGGAACATTTTTCTTGCTCGTATCAGTTTGCAAGTTTTCTTTCAACTGCTCTCTCTATGCATCATTTTAAAACTCCTGGTTAGAGATACACACAACTTATCATTGTCAGCTGTGCACGCTTATAGCAGCTCTGACATTTCCACAGATTTTAAAAAATTTGAGTCAGGACAAAATTTGGCAGGTCCACTAATAAGTAATATTGTTTTTCTTTGAAAAGGCCCAATTATAATCAACCCACGGCAAAGTAGTGATTTTTAGCATCCATTTGTCCTTGGCAAAAGGCTCTTTTTTCTAGAAGTAAATTTCATCAGCTTCACTGAGAGAAAGAAGGTGCTTTTCAACATTTAGTCCTTCCTTTCTGGCCACTTGTGTTCTAGCCTTACAGTCTTAACAGGGAGGGGAAAAACCCTATAATAATTAACGTAGAACCAGAGTGAGGGCTTTGCTCGTGGTTAACTGCTTAGGAAAGGTCACCTTCTGACCCAAAAGGGTGTTTGCTCTCCTTCTGCCTTGTTTTATTTAAACCTGGCCCAGAGGTGGTGGTGTCCCCTTCTCGCATGACAGAGTTTTGTTCCTGTTGTCTGTGGGATCTGGAGCCAACACAAGACATTTGTATCAGAAGATCATCAGATAAAAGAAGTCACATGAGACTCACTAAGAAAAGCAGGGGGGGAGGCAGGATATGTCAGCAGGACACAGGGCTTCATAAGAGCCTGGACTTAGCTTCATAGTGAATGTTATCTGTAAGATTGATAAATGCACGACAGGCTGGAAGGACGAGAGAGGACAAAGTCGTTGCACTGCAAAACCAGGCCTGGCAACGATAAAAACCCTATAAAATAGTTAAAAACCTAAGAGCTCACTAGAGCTTTTTGCCAGAGCAAGTCCTCTCTGTCCAATAGCTCTCTAAAGGCATTAGAAAATGAAAGGAGTTTTAATGCACCCCTACATTTCTTTTCTTTCGAGTTTTACAAGGGGTGATGTGGCAGTCTAATTATATTGGGCTGTGAACTGGTATTATGTCCTGCAAGTGAGGTAAGAAGCCTTTTTTATCATTCCATTATGCAATTGGTGCTACTTTTTACACTTGTTTCAGCTTTGGTGCAATAACTCTGTGTTGCAGCCTACGTATTTTTTTTTTTCCTTTTTTTTTTTCTTTTAACCATTGTTTCACAGTAATAAAACATGCTGTGCAAACAAGAGCACCTTACCCAGACAGTGACTGAGCAAGGCCATTCCTTCACATCTTGCTTCTTCAAGTAGCATGCAAACCCCAGAGGAACCTATAGCAAGGTGGTGGGGACGTTTTAGAGATGTTTTCTCCCTTGATGTCTTAAATTTAAGAAAAACAAAAGGTTATATAGCTGATAACAGTAGTCTCCACCCAAACTAAGTATACCAATAGCCCTAGGAACTACCCAGGCAAATATGGACAGATGAAGGAAGCCACCACTCAAATCCTATTCTTTTTATGTAAACCCCTCACCCTTTGTCCTTTTCAATTATGTATGGTCATGTTCTTACAATAGCTTCTGCTGTCACTATGATTTAAAGATAAGGTTTCTTTTAAAAGATCTTTTGTTTCCAGTGCCAACACAGCTAGTCTAACCAGATAAATAAGTACACAGTTTTGAGACAACACCCCCCTGGATTTCTTTCCTCCTTCCCCAGAGCCTGACACCTGAATCTCTTGCTAATCATTTCAAGGCTACGCGGAAGGTAGTCCTCGCATAATTTTTAGCTTAGCATAAAAAACTGCCTAATTGTTATTCATTTGGCTTGGCAGCTATTATACACCGAAGTGACCTCTGCTTCTCCGTTAATTATAAATAGTTTTGTCTATTGGATAAATTGAAGCGAATTAGCTCAATTTTAAGATCTTATCAATAATTTAAATAGCCATTTCAAACAAATAAAATAGGGGGGAAAAAAGACACAAAAAAACCAAACTAATGTCATGCAGAAAAAGTCAACTTCCGAGCGCAAAGCACCAACGGTTTGTTGATGTGGTAGTGAAGGCAGAATTTAATAATAACGCTAAGTGCAGAACAGGTTTTATTTCTCCCTGCACTCAGGCCCTTACATTTGCTGTGGAACAGGAAGAGTTTGGAGGTCTGGTCCCTGCCCAGCACGGCAGCCCATTAGCTGTAGCTGTCGGAGACATCTGCCCAACCCGATTACCATCAAAGCCAAGCAGCAACATCCCTTCACTCCACGCTCAAGTGCCGCCGAGCGATGGGGCCTCTGCTGGGCCACGCTTAAAACAGAGCTCAGAAATGGCTTTATTCTTAAAGCAAGGTCACGCTTGGGTGAAACCTGTATACAAGGTTGATGGTATCATCAAGCCTTGAAGAAACAACATCTCTTTCTTTCTGCTAGGAAACATCAAGCCAGAATTTCTTTCCGGTGCAAGGTAGGCAACCGTGCCTGATAAGATAAGCTCTAGTCATAAAAAATACATACGGCATAAGGTCAGGTTTCGTTTTGTTCTGTGATTCATTTTAAGCCTCTGGAGAGGCCATTCAATGGGAAGACTTCACAGAGAAAACTGCAGGCGGCTACAGCAAAGGGAAGGAGCTGAGCACTGATTTATCTATGCAACTTTATTACAGGCAAAAAGAAATCTCTTTTATTTACAAATAACTTGTGAAGTGAGCAGCGACAAGAGAAGATTTGCTGTAATAGATAAGACCACTCACCTTATGAAGCCTGAGTGAAAGCTCCACCAATTCAGTGTCCAACATTGGATGCTAGATGAAATGATGGGTTGGAGCATCACCTGCTTTCAGTCTTTGCCTTCAAAGAATCACAGAATGGTTTGGGTTGGAAGGGACCTTAAAGATCATAGAGTTCCAGCGCCCCTGCCCTGGGTGGGGACACCATCCACTAGACCAGGTTGCTCAAAGCCCCATCCAGCCTGGTTTTGACCATCCAAGCCTGGTCTCCAGCTCTTCCCTATAGCACAGGGAAGTCTTCTCTCCCCCAGTCCCTCTGACACATCCAGGTGTTATCTCAATCTTTAGTTTGGTTTGGTTTTAATTGCTAACACAGCTTAATGAAACCATAAGCTAACAACATACGGATCTACCCACCTGCCTCAGATGAGGGTATGCACCAAATGTGACACGAACATGTTCAAGGTCAGTCCCACCTCTGAGAGCTACTATTGATTCACAACAGCCAACATCACCAACCCAAAGGTTAAAACATATTGAAAGCATTAGTACTCATTGCTGTCGAGCGTCCTCTCTTTCCTCTCTGATACCCTCTGACCCTGGACAATGCTGGCAGAAGTGTGCTGTATTCCCAAATCCCCCCTAGTGTCATTCTTCAACAACTCTTCAGGGTTTCCTGAAGAGTCTGGAATATTTACTCACAGCTATGACACTTTCCTTATCTCACTGAGCAAACAGTTGGACACAAAATGCCAAGAAGAGCTGTGAAAGACAGAAAAGACATCACAGAAATATGTAATGACTGGTGGTAATGCCACTGCACTACACTGGTTGTGTTCAAAGCAATTTGTAAGCAGGAGAAAGCTATTTCTGGCCAGGAAATAACAGATTTTCAGAACCTTGAGCAAGCATTACATTTCTTTTCATATATACTTAATATATCTTTCATTCACAAAAATACCTTTTTCCTCCTAACATTTGTCATCCCCGAAGAATACGAAATTAATTTAAAATGCAACAAAGCAGAGCTGTTACAAATGCCTGTTTACTATTTTGGGCAAAATTTCACCTAATACAATAATGCACATAAAGCAAACCTCGACTTCCAAAGCACAATGGAGCCTTTTTTTTTTCTGCTGTACGAGGAAGGACAGAGCAAAGGTGGATGGAGCCTTAACAAACGTAAAGTGTTGCCTTTTAAAAGTAAACTAAAAGCAGCAGTGACAAAGCTTAATATGTGTGAGATATTAAAGAACCAAGAAATATCTAAAATGTTAGAAACGCAACAAAAGCAACACTGTGAAAAGGTCTAAGTTTTGCTCACAAATAATGAGGCTTGGAAAACAAGGAGGACACCCCACATCTCCCCCCAAGGAGTTGTCACAAGCCCCAGCCTCAGCACTGCAAACAACCGAGTGTATCAGAAGATAAAGATCTTCCAAATGTATTTGTTCTCCACATTTAATATTAATCAAAGAGCATTATATATTTCATACATCACTTAATTGTCACAGCTGTAGGGGAAGAAATGCTGGCTTGATAGAAGTAATGCAAAACAACATACATAAATGTGTAAACCAATAATAAAAAAAAAAAAAAAAAAAAAAAAAAAGAAGAGTAATGAGTTGATTAAACAAAAGGGTTTTTGAAGTTGGGACTCGGTTTGCATCAGCACAGAAGGAGTTAGACTACCAGAAAAGGCAAACAAACTTCAAGAGAGATGGTCTGATCCCAAGTGGAAATCCTTGAACTTCTCTTCGCTAGTTATTTTCATCCCAGAGTTTGGTAGCAGCTTCCCAAACTATTGACCACAAAGGCCACCAGCTCATGGGCTGAACTCGGGGCTGGGAGGTCCTACCATACTCCCAGCTTCATCCCACAGATACCTGAGATTCTGTGGGGTGATTCACCCCACAAAAGTGACCGTGGGTGTAATTCACCTAGGTAGAGCATTTGGAGACCTAAAGAGAAAAAGCTTAATGCAAGGGCAATGTGTTCATAAGAACATTATTAAGGAAAAATTGAATAAATGCCTCATAGTACTTCAGCCTGGACATACATAACCCTACATTGACTCTCTGCAGAGGCACAAACACGTGTGGGACACGAAACCATAAGCCCTGGGCCACCAGAAGAGCTGCTTGCTCTTGTCCCAGCACAAGAGCCAACAAGGCACCACGATCCTTGGGAACCTGCTCATTGCTGGTGCCAGGAGATGGGACACAGCATCCTTCTACGAAGATCTGGAGGTGAAATAAGCAGGTAGGTGGAAGAATGGGTGCTAGAAGTTATAGCAATACTGGATCCCTGACCTGCATGTGGGGGTGGTGGCACCCCAGCTCCAGCACCACAACCTGCCACTCCCTGACAACAGGGTTTGCTGCTGTTGATAATGTTCAATTTATACTTTTTTTTTTTTTTTTAATGTTGCTGTTTTCAGCTATTTTCTGTTGTTTCACGTTACAACAAGGAAAATGGAATGCATCTAGGGCTGCAAACACTTCTCCATCACAATCATTGAGAGTAAATTGTGTTACTTCTAGGTACTGAGATGACTAAGCTCAGCTGCAAACATCTCCTTGCATGTTGGGTTTAGAAAACATTTAGTAATGCTAAAACGAAAATAAAGAGCTGCTAATTCTATCACTATAAATGTATTTTAGGACTGAGATCCAGCTGAAGGAGGATCACTTCATTTATTTCTAATCTTTTATTAATATTGTGTGCGTATGGTTTATCGAAGCTTCAGAACTTAATTTGAGATTGGCCAAACCCAGAGTTTTCCGGGGCTTACGCTGTAACACAAGGTATTAAACAGCAGCAACACAGGGGAAAACACTTGGCTTGCCAAGCTAAACACTTCTTGTATGATTTCTGTAACTGGCTTTCCTAGATAAGACCTTGTGGCGGTTATTTTTAGACTATACTCCAAGTGAGTAGACAAAGTGTACTGTATTAAGCCAACTCCACTCCATTTGCCTAAGTGTCCAGAAGCACTTTGGGGACTGTTAACATGGAGGGAGTTGCTTGCCCATCCCCTTTTATTTTATTTTATTTTTTTCCCCTCTTTCTTGATACTATTTTGGGTTAGTTTTTCCCAAGTCTGCTCATCTGGTGGCCTCATGCATCCGTGTTATTGCTGTAAAGACAGAGCAGCCCATTTCTATCTCACCAAGAAGATGAGAGACTGCCCCCAAAAGCCACGCTGGAGTAATCGTGCTCCACCTGGCACTGGTTTATAGCAGGGTTTATACTCACGTATATACCATGCACCCCGGGGGGAACCTTTCGGACAAGGACAGTGTAATTCATTTTGAGAAACATCTTCCTCCTGTTTAAGAGTTAGTATAAATTGAAACTCCTCAAGGGAACCAGGCGTGGTATTTATGATATTTTTCATTTTCTTGGAATCCATGAGGTTTATTGTTAGATTTATTCCTTTATTATTATTGATTATATAAGGGCTGAAGATGGGGCTGAGTGGGAATCTAAACTTTTTTTATTTTATTTTTAAGAGCAGGTTACATGTCAGTGCTATTGATTTTCAAAATAAAACGGGTGCTGAAAGCTGAATTTTTCAAACAAATTTTGGAGTCAAGAATGCAGTGCTCATTCACCTGGGTAACACCTGAACCATAATTCTTTTTTATTCAATCCCACCGATTTTCTGTTTGGGATTCCAGTTTATCTCCCTGCTCCTGCTTGGTTAAACACCATCTAGTGCCACAGCCAAGAATCGCATCTTTCATTACCCAAAAAAAACCCCCAAAATGACCAAAACAAACCAACCCTCAAATAACACATACAAAAAACCACCCCAAAACAGTAAATAACCACACACAAAAGCAAAACCCCCAGACTTTCTTATATCAACAATAACTGAGAATTCTGAAATAGCCTTTAATTTAACCCTCACAGTGCCACCCGGGTTAAGAACTGAAAGAGAAAATATTGCCTGAATGGGGGAAAAAAATAATTTAAAAAGAATCACAGAATACAAAGAAACTGAATTAATTTCACTGCAAACTGGAGTATGTCTTCAGCCAAAACCATCCTCCAGCTCCTGCTTTTAATCACCTTCAGCCAGGCAAGGCCAGGAGGGATTGTTTGTAAATACACAATATTATTGCTCTGGTCACAAAGGTTGCAGAGGCAGCTTGACCTGCACCAAGGTAGTCCTTGTTTTTGTAAAATAAATCAGGACCCCTCATTTCTGGCTTTTTTTTTTTTTCCTTTAAATTTTCTCAAAGCTGTCTTATCTGTTAACATTGCGACACGTTGCTTTGGGACAGATTATAGCACGACACAAACACAGGAATTCAGAAAGAAGGAGATTCTCCTGGTGACAGAGGAGAATAAGATGCAGCGTGTTTAAAATCAAGCTGGTTCTCCAACAATTACAGCCCTTTAATATTCCTCCAGCTTAACTCTGGAGATAAATCATCATTATCGACATTCAATACTTGGCACTAGAAGAGACCAGGGACATTTTTCTTGCTTCCACTGGCACACAGGAGGTTCCCACCTCTTGTGTCCAGGGTCCCAACTCAGGTTTTGAAGGAGCAGGAGACAACCACGGTGCAGTTTTCGGTGATTGAATGAATCACATCACCCTGCTGACTGATCTCTTCATCACCGCGCTAAGAGCAGCCAAGTCACAGGCTTTGCATTTCACTCCTCACCTCAACAGTTCCATTTTTCCTCCCGTTAGCAGTAATTTAGCTATTTCATCCCTGGGCAGTACCAGAAAGCTCCCCCACACCAGCACTGCACCCTTAGGGCTGAGGATATTCTAACACGTGACTGTCACCACCAGATGTTCATTGCTAATTTCCCTTTAAACAAATTTACATCGGACAAGAAGGTGGCCATCAGGTTTATTAAATAAAAGTATTTGGGAAGAACTTCTCCATAAAACACACCGGAGCACACGCAGCTTCATCTGGGGTCAGCCAGATGCTGCAGCACTTATGGCATTCATTAAGTCATTGAATATTAATGACAAATCAACACCAACTATAAACAAGAAGCAAATTTTCACCTTCAGACTCTTCTAATGAATTGCAGTGTACACATTTTCAAGCCAGCAGTGTTCCGACAGACAATATTTTTCAAATATTTCATTTGCTCTATCATTAGCTATTTTTGCCTTCCCAGCAGCTAAAAGCCCATTGATTCCACCTTTAATTACTGTTCACAGCCACATCTGTTCCAGATATTCCAACAGAAAAAAAAAAAAAAAATCAGTAAACACTACTAACTAATTTCATATTTACTTTTTAAATCATTAAGAAGCCATCTTTCCCTGCATACCAGCTTTAAATAGTCCTGCAACCCGGAGGAGGGGGAAAAAACAAAAACTGTTTCTGATTTTGGAAAGTCAGAAAACAAATTCAGTCCTGTTCCTGCTCATCCTGACTCCCATCAATCACTTCCAAAAGAATTGTGCTGGGTTTCTAACCAGGAGTTGTGTTGCTCAATAAAGCACAGATGAGGGAGGGGACATTTCAATACCTGGTGTCCACGTGTGTGTGCCTCTGTGTTCCTGTTTTCCTCGGGAAACAAATGCTGTTATAATTTCTTCAAGGAATCAATAACGACCCTTGCCGGAGCACTGTGCTGCTTGAGATGCAGATTGCATAGGGAGACTGAAAATTTATTGCATTGTAAACGTAGGCAGAAGGTGGTAGGTAAGCTGTAATTAAAGTTTTGCTGATAATAAAAAATGGGGGAAATAAGCAGACTCCGTAGTCAGTAAATGTTAGCACCGCCGCACAATCGCACCACTTTGCAGAGAAAACTGCAGCACTAGGCTCTTTTTCTGCACAATTAGCCTAAGGAAGCACAGTTTACATTCCAAACCCCCCAAAACGCTGGCATCCCCCGTGCCCTTCCTCAGCCCTTAGCACCTCCAGAGCCTTTCCAAATTTCAATTCCCGGCTTTTAAATCTCATTCGAATTCTAATTCTTTGAAAATCAAGCCCTTCCGTTTATTATTCTTGATATATGCTTTTATCTGGGAAGCTAAAATTAAGTATGACCTTCACCATTGCCCAACTGATGTGTTTATTTTTCTTTATTCTCATTTGGAACAGACCTGGCTGTGCACAAGCTGGTGGGGGGAAAGATGTTTAATGAAAAAAATCAGCAAACTCCCATCCTTCCTCCTCATGTCTGTCTCTGGAGTGAGAAGCTGCCCTCCCTCCTGCTCCAGCAAAGTTTCCTTTATGGCTGACTAAGTAAAAAGACAGAAAGCAAAAAAAAAAACCCCAAACCTGCCACCTATTTTCTCTTTCTTCCGCCTCCTTTCATGACTGACTTGATTTTCAGATTTCTGTCCTTGTCCCAGGGTTGGGATTGCTCACTACTAATTATCCAATAAAAATAGAGTTGAAGTATTAAATCTATCCCTAGTTAACCCAATGTCTTTAATAATAAAAGAGATTTTGCACAAGGGATAAATACTGTATCTCATTTTCCCACTCTTACAAGTCTCCTGTCACTCCACACTTATTAATACTGCCACTAATATACTGTTCCCAGTTACCCACTAAAATAGTTTGGTTATTCCTATTAATTCACCAATAAAACGTGGCCTCACAATGCAATAAAAAAAAGTCTTTGTTGCTTTGAGGGGTTTATTGGCAGCATTTATTTGCCCGGTTCGTCAAGAGGTTTTTACCCAGTTTTCTGGCAAAACCACTCCAATATGGAAATGCGGTAAGAAATCAGTATCTGATCCCGTGCCAGATGTCACCAGTTTCTCCCTGGATATCCAGTACTGACTGATGGCACAGACAAGTGTCCATCCCTCCAGGTTAAGGGTGAGCAGATGCTGCAAGAAGCTTCTCCCAGAAGAAAAAACAGCTGTTTTCTGCTTAAAATTCAGAACCCTTCACTTTTCGAGAGAGACGAGCAGCCCCCCACCAGCAGGATTCACCTGCACTCCTGAAAGGTGTGAAACCCCAACATGAGGGACAGAGGCCACAGTCACAAACACATAATTTAGCTCCTAAATTAGCAATCTAGTCCTAATTTATGTCCATTCTATGGAAGCAAGAGCTGGAGAAGAGCTTTCCCTTCCAAATACTGCCCTTGGCAATCACACACAGCCTTTCAATGGGTGTTTGAAGCAGAAGAGCCCACTGAAAGTCTTCATTATACCTCCCTGGACAAAGATGCAAAACACTTTCCTACAATTCATAACTTTTCTAAGTCTTTAATGAAGAGAACGGTCAATATGCCTCAGAAGAGAAAAGGGAGGATGCTTTTTGTTAGGCAAAGAGTTTGTTAGGCAAAATACTCAGATGGTCCAGATATACTCAGAATGGACCGTGATCCGTGCCAGCAGGAAACACAACGAATTCAGCCCAGGGAACCTAAAGAACTTAATGACTGTTTAACCTGAGCTTCTTACCAGGCTTTGCTGTCCATGAACCTTGCCTAGCACCCTGCCTGTGGGTACAGGGTACCCTGCCCAGTCACCTGCAGTGATTTGGACAGCATCATCTCCACTGATGCCCTTCCCTTTCAATTTGGTTTTCTTCCTTGTGAAACAGTGCCATTTGATGGGACTCACCAAAAAAGGCAAAGAACCAGCACCGGGCAGAGATACCAGAAAACCCAACACAGCGTGATTCCTGCTGTGGGGAAGGTTTGGGGTCAAACACAGCAACAGTGGGAATTTTGAAAAGAAGAGACCTAAACCCATGAAGGAATTGGGCCAGGATTTTTCAACTGGATAATTTTATAACTTTGGATTCTGAATCTTAATTAATAAACAGCCTGTGTGACTGTGCAACACTGTCCTCTATTGGAAACTGCTCACCAGACCTCCTAAAGCACTGCTAGACATCCTCTGCCTTAGCTCCTAGGAAAAAAAAAAGAAAAAAGCCCAGTTATTCTTTTGCACTCAACATCTCGTGTGATTTGGCTGATGTTTTCTGCTGTCTGGCTTCCTCCACATTATGCATCACCCACGAGTTGTTCCAAAATATCATTGTGCTTTGACTTTGCTTTGTGTTTATTCGGTACTGATAGCAGTAAAAAGGCTTTGCACAGGAGAGCCATTGAATTAATACCAGCAGATTTATTGCGCAGGCTTTATAATCTTTCCTCGCACACCAAGCTCAAAAATCTCAAATGCATATATTAGGAGAAAAGACCCTGCCAGAAACACCACGAGGTGCCCCATAAATATGCCGGTGCCTCCGTAGATGGGGAACCCAGTGACCTCCTGGAAGGGGTGCAATTTGTAACTCCTCCTACTTGCAGAGACAGAACCCAGGATAAGGCATCATTTTTAGAGCTACCATCTCTGGAGATTTCTGGGAATAGAGAAGCTGATTCACGGGTGCTACAGAAGAAGGATGATGAGTGGTGGCTTGCTGGGAAGAAGTTAACAGCGTAGCACAGTGGCTGCCAGCCACGTAGCTCTTGCACCCTCTTACCTCCCCCTCTGAAAAGCTGGGCAACACATGGGGAGCTGCTGCAGCAGGGAGGAGCAAAGCTTCACATTAAAAAAAAAAACAAGATTCGGCAGCACAAATGATGCTTGTCTGCTGCCATCTCCTCCAGACCTGCACATACTTTCCTCCCTCCTCCTCTCCCTCAAGGAAAGACAATGTTTCCTGATTTTTCCACCTGGTTTGCCATCCTTCCTCCCGCCTATTGCTTTTATCAAATGGTATCTCCCAATTTTCAATCTCTAATTTCTTGTCTTAGAGGGTATCATTCTATTATAAAGTGGGGGGTAGAGACAGGAATACTTTCCTCAAACCCAGGCTGGATTTACCTTTCCAATGGATGCTGTTTGGGGAGGCGAGCAGGAGTCACACATCTGTCTACTGCAATATCCACAGCTCCTCTTCCAAATGCCAATTGTCCCAGTGACACTACCCCTGGGCAGTGAGATGGAGGAAAAGAACATGACCTCTTTCAGGATCTGACCTTAAGCAAAGGGACATGTCCCCACTGATGTGTGACGTGGGTGAAGGTGTTTTCTGTCTGAGGAAGGCAGATGTTGTTTGTCACTAGTGCTCTGTCATCCCTGCCCACTCAATGCCAGCGCTGGTGACACTGGCCTCAGCGAGACCAGCTGCAGCAGGAAGAGTTCACACCTGCTATTGTGAGAGACCTTGCAGTCATTAGTCTCCAAAATTGCTTTCTGTGGCGTACAAGAGACATAACAAATGGCTAATTTAATAAAATTGTGTCGGTTCGTTCAGCCAGAGAAGCAAGGATAATAGCAGCCGATTCTGGAAAAAAATTGGAAGTCACTCGGCTGTCGTGGGTTTGAACTTCTCATAATGGGAGTGGTGGTGCCCCATTTTCAGCTGGTCCCTGCTTAATCCTCTGCACCACGGTGAAGAGGGAGGAAAAACACAGCCCCAGGATGGTGGGGAGGGAGCACAGGCAAGTAGCAGATTGCAATAGGGATATTAGACTCTTCACAAGTTCCTATCACCAGGAATTCCCCGTCCTAATACCATAAAATTCAAAGCATCTGCAACTTGGAATCAATCCCAGCCATCACCAATTCTTGCACCCAATGTCCAACCTCTGCTTTCTCCACTCCCCCTGCTATAGAGGTGCTGGTCCTAAAGTTAAATGGGACAAACTCCCCCTTATCCAGTCCTGCCCCAGCTCTTCATTCCACCAGTGAAAGCTTTGCTGCCAGTTTTCATGCACACAAGAACAGGTCCAGATTCACCGTGAGGGAAATGACCATGGGACTCCCAAAGCAGAGACCTGAAACCCCTCTGGCTGCAGGAACGACCCTGAGAAGAGGCAGATCTTGCAGCAGGAGCCACGAGAAGCCCCTGCATGGGTTTTCTGTGCTTTGGGTAGGACAGAAATGCACTAAAATGTTGAAGAAAGCAACACATTACACAAGGCAACACCAGCAGCAGAGTAGATTGAATTTCTTCATTGGATGTTATGGATACATAATCATCATTGTCACCACCGCAATAACAATCAAGGTTGAATCATCAGCTTCCACATTACCTTAAAGGTGAAATGAAATGTTAAAATAAAAGTCATTGAAAAAGGCCTCTTCCTCCTCCTCTTACCCAGGAATAAATCTGAATAACTCAGAGAATCCTGCTACTGAATAAGCAAAGAGTTTGCTCGCATGGTCTTACAGACGCAAGATCTTGAATAGATTTTTAAACAGTCCTTACCCAGTGACCTTTAAACAAGTTGTAGTTATGTGTAAATTCATTATTTCCTAAAATGTTTTAATTTTATAATTAACTTGAATGCACTCCTTGCAGTCAATCTAGATTCAGAATGAAGCTGAGGGGTGGTTTTACCTGTACTGAAGGGAACGCTGTGGATGGAGAACTTCTCCCTTTATCATTTTTGGCTGTTTGAGAGGGTAGTGTTTTCTGCAGGTGCCTGTAGCTGCCAAAAAACTTCCCAGCATCTGCAGCCCCCCTGCCTCTGCAAGGGCAGAGCACGGCCCCTCCTGCCTGAACAAGGCTCTCCCCCCATCCCAACACACTCCCAGCTGTGCTGAAGGCACAACTGCTGGGCAGAACATCTGCATGAGCATTCACCTCCTGGTGAGAAAAGCTGTTCCAGGAAGAACAAAAGTTTATGATGCCTGATATTTTGTGGCACTTTTTTTGTATGGATTTTCTAGAACTTTTTAGGTCTCCTTCTTTCAGCCCACGGTTTCTTCTGACAATTTTTTCTGGGCATTTTGAGCCCTCCCAGTCCCTGTCAGAATGCACTTGAAAAAAGGCTCAATAGTTGGTGGGGAAGTGGAGGCAGACTACCAGATGGAGTCTGAGCGTGCTGTTCCTGTTGTCCCTTTCCTGAGGGCTTTTTGTAGGTCCTAAGGCCATCAGGATTCCCAGGAGAGCCAGCTGAAAGTCCCATTTCAGCTGTCCAGGGCACCGTTCCCATTCATAACCCATTCCTGTGCCCAGACCTGTCCCTAGAGTGGGTCTTTGAGTTCCCATCAAGCTCATGAGATGTCATGAAAACCTGCTGCTCCTCCTGCATGGATTCCTTCCTGCTCCCCTTGGTTGCTCCCTGCATCATGCTGGGGGTCCTTTTTCCTCCCTGACACCCTGTCCCTTCCCTGATGGGGACCACCACATCAGAGACCTTGGTAAGTTTCTGGGGAGCAGTTGAGCTGAAGTCCTTCCTTCCTGAACACTGCATGTTTTTTTTTAAAGGAATGCAAGAGCCAAACCAAGAGTGAAGATCCCAGACAAGTCCCATCCATCACTGTCAATGCCAGCAAAACTCAAGCTGGAGCTGTGGGAAACACACGCCAACCTGAGGGGCTCCTCTTTATCACCTGATGGCTTTGCAAGAAGGGGCTGTCATGCACCTGATAAGGCACACATAGAAATACAGCTTCCAAATAATGAAGGGGAAAAAAATCCCAGCCAAATAAAATCTGGAGTGTCTGAATACCTGCAACTTCTAAACAAAACAGTCTCAAGTCCTCCCAGCTCCCCGCCAAGCTGAACACCTGCAGGCTCCATCTGTCCCTACCTTCGCAGATCACCTCCTACTTCAATCACCTGCCACCAACCTGTCCCTTTATTGTGTTCTTCTGGATTACTTCCCTCTCCAGACCTGATGGGACCAAAGCCCTCCAAGCCTGCAGCGTTTGACTTCCCACGCTATCTGCCACGGAGTATCACCTTGGAAAAAACAAAGGACTCACCAGAAAACTGCTTGTCCACGTTCTTCATGGATTTGCTTAACTACAAAAGTTTGTTTTGCCATTGGCTTGGCATCTGGGATAAAAATTGAAAGCTCCAACCCTGGCAGAAGTTAGAAAAGAGGTTAGAGAAGAGGCACCATCAGTTGTGCACCTGTAATTCAATGCTTATTAAAAAATACAAGGGTTTGGGAGGTCTAGACAGGGACAAGAAGAATGGGGCAGAGATGGAAAATGTAACCTTTGATGAGTGACAAGTGAGGTTATATGAATGAATACTAATGAGAAAGTTTTGAATAATTCATACTGGGGGTTCAAGGTAAAACAGTTTAACCTGATACCTTCGCAGTTGTGCAGCCTTGCTGGCCTCAGGAATATTATCCCCAAGAACAAGATCTGAACATAACCCAGGTTTTCGATGTTAATTTGTCCAGGGGTATTTAAAAATCAAAGCTTGCTCACAGTTGTCTGAAACTTGCAGCGCAAGCACTGTAGGTCGGATGGCTTTCCTTCAACCCCAGCCCTCCAACCTTGCCCTGTGCCCATCAGCTCTCACACCACCATAACTTTGACTTTCTGCTTCAGAGAAAACCTGCACCACAAGTTCTCACAAAGGTTGAAATAACAAATCAGAGGAGTTGTAATCACAATTCTCCAAATCCCGAAGGAAAAGGCATTTCTTAGGGGAAGGTTATTTATCTTAGCAAGCTCGGGAAGCACCCAGTTTAGAAACTGGGGACAGTTTGAAAATTTAGGATTGCATTTTATCCTGTTTCATCGTCTGCCTTGCTGAGTCTTCACAGCGCTCATTTTAACTCTTGAGATAAACTTACACCTTTAGACAGAGTCCCAATTAACCAATCCTCCGAAAGAAAACCCTCTGTTCCTCCAGTGAACGGGAGGAAACCTGGACAACCACCAAAGTTATTTTTAACTGCACTGTAACATGTTGGTACAAATTCCACTTTCACACATAACCTTTCAAGCGATATAAAAAATGACAACAAGTGATATAAACTGGGAAGCAGCAGCCATTGAGGGCATCAGAAAAAAAAAAACCTCTCTCTTCTCTTGCCAGGCAGGAGATAAATCCAACATTACAAATTAGCACCATAAATATTACACACATTTGCGGTGATTTATACACTTATTTTATCTAAGCCAGGCATTTCCTGCTTTCTAAGGAGGGAGAAGGATGGTGAGAGGATACCCATCCGTCCCAGCCCCTGCTGCCTGCACCAGGGACTTTTTCTGCTGGCCAATTTGGATATAAGCTTGCCACACAACTCTCCAGGGGGTTTTTATCTGTAGATCACCACATGCTTATACAAATGTAAATAAATTGGAAATTTATCCTAAGGGCACGTTTTCCTGGTGTGTCAGTGCTTCTGCTGCCCTTGTCTCTATCAGAATTGCAATGCAGGTGTTATACCAAGAAGCTGTAAAACCAAGACACATTTGACTATGGTTTCTTTTTTCGTTTTTTTTTCCCCCCTCTTCCTTCCTTCCTCTCTTGTGAACTTCACATCACCTTTCATGCTTTATCATTGTGCTGCATAATCTCTGTCTCTGCAGAATTGCTGGGTTCACTACAGCGCCTAATACAAAATATAAAATATTGCACTGTGCACCCATGCAAAAGGCCAATTTTCATTAATCAAATATTCAGAAGAGTCAGGGCTCGATTATAATAAAAGCTCAGAAACCAGAGTGTGAGGAAAAACACATAAGATGGAATTTCACTACGTGACGGGCTGAAAAAGTTCCCGCCAGGAAAATCTCAGGGCTTCATTTCAGAACAACCATCAATGGGCTCCTGCTGCTGGGGGATGCTCTGCACCTTTGTCACAAATAAAGTGCAATAAGAATGGATATTTCCCTCTCTCTAGTAAACTGCATCCTGTCCTTACTCCTTCACCTGCTGGCAGCAGGAACTCTAAAATATTGCCCAGGAAGTGTTGCAGTGCACGACGCAATACCAGTCCATAGGAGGATTAAGAGTAGTAGCTTAGAGATGTAGCAGCAAATGATGCTTTTGTATTTGTAAACATGATTTTATCCCACCTTACAAAAGCCAAGAGGGTGAGAAGTAGCTACAAATGCTTCCAAGCCTCTGAAAGCACCAAGCCCATCAGGAGAGGACCTGGTGCATCCCCCAGCTGCCAGCCTGGAGGAACCAAGTCATACCAACATCTGCTCTTGTGTTAACAACTGGGTATTTATTAAATATGCCCACGCCATCTGATTTGTACCTTTTCATTTCTGAAGCTTCTAGTTTGGCAGCAGAAGACAGTCGGGATATAAGGACAGATGAATCACAAGCTCACATTTACGAGGCGCATGGCAGGATGACCCAAGAAGTTCCCTTGAATTGTTCATATTTTAAAGGTGAGTTTTCCACCCTCTTCCATCCATCATCGAGTTTCTGCTCACAATGTTAGACACCAGACTCCAGCTGGATAATCCTGCCAGCCCAGGATTGTACCAGCACCCTTCCCATAAAAGCCTTCCCGCAAAAAAAAGCCACTCCACTCACACCTAAACCTGGAGGTTCTCCTCATCCCACACCCTCCGTGATGCTCTGGGAAGCTTTTCAGTGTAATCACACAGAACTTCAGCACTTCCCCACTTCAGCAGCTCCCTGTGACATCTGAGCCCCAACAAATGCTGGATCTTTGGGAAAGGCACCCAAAAACCCACCAGACCAAACACTCACCAGCCACGTGCCCTGGAGCACACTGCCAGCCAAGGGCTGCCACCCCTCCACACCACTGCTGTCTGCTTCCCCCCACACGTGCCCTGGAGCACACTGCCAGCCAAGGGGCTGCCACCTCTCCACACCGTTGCTGTCTGCTTCTCCCCCCAAAAAAAATGAAGAAAAAAAAAAAATAGCAGTGATTTCCCAAAATAAGTCATTTCCCAAAGTGAAGGCTGTAACCGAATTCTAAATTTTAATTCTATTTTACGCAGTGCTGCAGAAAAGTGGACACTGAAAAATTATCTGACTGGGAGTTTAGCAATAGAAACCCATAAATCATCCTGGCAGTTATATAGTTTTCTTGTGAGGTGGTGCTTATGGGAGTAGCTGTTAACTAACAGCGGCGTGCGACGGGACACCGCCGCCTGTCCCAGGCTCCACACAGTAGGTGCAGGGACTATTGATACGACTGCAGTGTCCCTTGTCTGTATTTACAGCCTTTTCCCAAAATACGGGGAAGCAGACATGAAGATCTGTCCCTCCCAAAGGTCATTTTGGGACCCAGTGAAGGATTTAAGGGGTGGGATCCTTTGTCAGAAAAATAATACTCATTAAAAAAAGAAAAAAAAAAAAAAACACCCAAAAAACCAGAAGTAACAGGCAGCAAGAATACAAAGAAATTACTTATTGTTAATTTAATCTGCAGTGAGCACAACGACAAGGAAAAAAAAAGAAAAGGAAATTAATTCATTGTCTATATAGCAAATGAAACTAATGGATGTTTGGGGAGTTTTCGACAGCAAAGAAAAAATAAAAAACCAGAAAACCGGTGTGAAGCAGGAAATTAGATGACTTTTCCAGACTCTACAAGGCCCCATTAGGCAGAACAATTAGCAAAGCTTTCAACAGATAAAAATAGAAGAGCTTGTGGTCACACTGACGGATTTTACCTCAAAAAACCCATTCAGCTGCATTAATTGAGTCTTATGTAGGATTTTGCCGAACGTGTCGGCTATATTCCCAACTGGAATAAACTGATGGAGCTCAATAGAACTGGGAAAATTTATCCTAGCTCATCTTTAATGATAAAAACAATATTTGTTTACGAATAGATCCCTTGTGCCAAAAGCTGGCTTCAAACTTTTGAAAGATTTTAAGTCTCCTTCAGTGGTGAATCAGGAAACACAAGAAGAACTTTCTGCAAAGGTACCAAAGCCTGATTTAACACAGGGAGAACTGAGACACCCGGGTCACGATTTCAGGAGTTACTTCCTGAAATAATTATTTTCCCAACAAATCAATAGCTGCAAATCCACAAATCCAAATGGATAAAACTAGAGAGGAAAAATTAGTTTGCTTTAGAGCCACTAGATACCTGAGTGGCGCCGCTTAGATTTAATCCACAAGCATTAAATGCAAGCAGAAATATATCAATACTGAAATATTTCACAACTATCATCATACAAAACACTGGCTGTGTTTGTCAAGCTAACTTGCTAGCTAATTACCTAGGTTTTTTTAATAAAAGAAAAAGGCACAGGTAGGTGTGGAAACACTTCAAGAGGGAGCTGGAGAAAAAGTGATTTGAGCGTTTTGCATATTAATACTGTTCTTACTGTTCTGACTGCTCTTACATTTAATTGCCGCGGTTTCAACCACATCAGGATAATCAATCATCACTTTAAAATGTAATTAACTCCTGCGAGAAACTGTTCATGAAAGGAATTAAGAAATTTACTGTCTGGAGCTAAATTTGGGGTTACTTATAGATTTATTCTACTTGTGGAAATATTCTAACACTGGGACATTATCTTCCAGCTCTGTGAGTGTTGCTCAGGTGGTGTTTCTGCTGAGGATGAGGAGAACTGGATCTTGGCAGGAAACACAGGACAGAAGAAAGGACATTTTGGGGGTTTTTTTGGATTTTTTAGGGTTGAGTGGGGTTTTTTTGGGAGACAGAGGCAGGGTGAAGGCAGATTTTTTTTATTCTCTGGAGCTTTTAATGATTTTTACAGTATATATCCTGCGAAGACCTCTGAAAGGCAAAGGAGGGGATAAACTTAAGTCAGTAATGAAGCTGCTCGTGAAGGGGCAGACTTTATCTTTGCTGAAAACAGCAGCCTGTTTTCTGGCTTAGCCCTTGCACATTCTGCCCACCAAGCCCTGACTGGCACAGCCTTTGCCTCTGTCACCTTCTTGGTGCACAGCAGCTTCCAGCCAGAGAACTGGGAGGTGCTTCCCATCCACAGGGATGAAACCAGAAGAAACACCAAGCTGGCTAATCTACTTGCAATAAGTATCATCTTTTCACCTGCAGATGGACCGCAAACTTCATTCTTCATCAAATTCAAAAATGCAGATTATGGATACCTAAACCCAACTTCTTTTTTTTTTTTTTTTTCTCTCCAGAAAAATCAAACCCACAACAAATCATGGACATAAATCATAACAAGAAGTTCTTCTCCACCAGACAGCAGCCTCATCAGCTTCCGTTATGCCCTGACATATGATTTAGAAGAGACTTAAAAGAAAAACCTTCACCAGTTATTTGATTATATTAAAGAAATTTTAAAAATACCCTTGATAAACACTTTGAATGAGACTGTTGTTTGCAGCTGCCTGAACTCTGTCATTTGCCACACAAAGAACAATAAAAACAAGGGAGAGAAACAGCAAAGGGATGGCTAATAAACATTGGTGCCTTCCAGCTTTCTCTGAACCAGAGGTAGACTAGGCATTAAAGAAAAAAAAAAATTAAAAATAGCTTTGCCTTAAAGAGTTTCTGTCAAAGCAGCAGCTCACTGAAAGCTTTTCTTGCTCCTGTTCACACACAGAGCCATGCCATGGTGTGGTTGGACCAGTGAGGATGATGTCCATGAGAAGAAGTTTCAGGAAAGGAGCAGCAGCTCTGGTTTCAGCCACACACAACGGCCAAAGGCTGGAAAAAAAACTCCCAACAGGGAGGGTCTGGGTACTCTCTCTGTAAAACCCCCCAGCCTCCCCATTCTCCTTGTTAGCTCACAAACAGCCGCGCCACTTACACGGAGATGTTTTAACAGATGGAGCAACCAGCTGGAAGTTTGATACTACTTTCCCTGTAGCTGGACACATACAGAGCTCTATTAAATTTTAAATTTTAATCAGAGAATGTCAAGTTCAAAATTAGACTTAAGCCTCTGATTTTAAGGTTTGGTGGATGAAATATATTGGCGGCCATAAATGCCCTTTATTTGAAGGAGAGGGAGCGTCATTCCTGTTTTAAGAAGCAGACACACAGGTAAGTCATTTCCCCCCTGTCCCTCACTAAACACAAGAGTTTTCATGCAGGATATCACACAGTCAGGCCAACTCAATGATTTTTCAAAAATAAAAATAAAAAAGCCACCATACCTAAGGTTTTTGTGTGCAAAACCTTAACAATAACAAAATAACTGCATATCTCCACACAACATAGATTCTGATAGGCACAACCAGGAAACCCCATGGAGACTAAAGAAACTCTCAAAAATCCCTCTCTGAACCCAGATTCCAGACTCTGCCAAGTCTCTCTGGTCTGTTTTTCCAGAATTTGGCAAAAGGACAACATGGATGTGTCCATCCAACAGGCCACGTCCTCTGATAATAAACTAATCGGCCACAAAACAATCAGAGGATGTTTTATACAACACAAACGCGGTTGTGTTTGTACTACATGGGTAACTAGATGGAGATAGGATCCACCTCAATGCTTATTTATAGTTTTATCATAAAAGTTAACAGTGAATAGTGCTCTAAATTTACATGGTCTGTCTTCCCGTTTATCAGCGAAGGGCAGGGATGCAATTTATAATTACTCATATATTACATTTATCGCTAATAAAGCAGATGGATCTTCTTTTATTTCCACGTGGCACTTTGAGAAGGCTTTGGTGACTGAAAAAAATCGTTCACAACAGCCTGTCATTTAACCTCAAAATACGCATTCTTCATATCTTGAAAATAAATTAAAAAAAAAAATAAAAAAAAAGGAGGAACGAGGTTAAGTTGTCATCGCTCCCTACCCTCCACGCCATCAAACAAGCAGACGGACAGACTAAGGTCACTCCACCTCTTGGCAGCTCTTTTGTCCTCCCTCTATTTGGTCAACCATAGTCCTCCTCCAGCGCTTGAGCTGAGGGTGGCCAAGGTTTATTTGAGCGCAGCACGCGCGCCGCTCGGCTCCCCTATTCATCATGCTCTGGCATGAAATCTCCTGATAGTTTCTGTTCATTTGTCCATAGACTCAAAAAAACCATGGAAAGCCTGAAAGGGAGATCGGGAAAGGTTAATTGGTTTCGTTGACCATCTGTTTGTGCTGTGAATAAACGCTGAGAATAATGTGTAACAAATGGCATCTACAAGGATTAAATAAATCAATTCTGGGGATTAGAAATAACCTATGGACTCTGTTAATGGAGCAGGAGCCCGTGTAACAAAATCAGCCCTACTGAGCTGTAGAGTTTGTGACCTGTAGGGGATAGAGAACCAAGGTTTCCCAGAAAGCCTGAGGTGAAATAGGAAAATATAACAATTAGATGGCCAAGTAAAACTTGAGCAAGTGCCTACAGAAGTACAAACGGAGGACAGACACTGGTCCACCTGATTCCAAAAGGTAGTAATGAGCCTGAAATCTCTTTCAGCTTTTTATTTTGTCCAACTATATTGAAGCAGTACTTTAGGAACTCCTATACTGATAAAGTTAGTGGTTTTAGGTTGTAGTACTACATTTTTCCCTCTTTTTTTTATCCTTTCCTTTCAGTTCTAGAACGCACCTCAATGATTATGACTTCATCCTACTGCAGACCATGATCCTTGTAAACCAGGATGGCCCAGACTTTTCTTGAAACAAACTTTGACTTGATAACCCATGAGGCACTTGAACTATTGAACAACAGAAATAACTCAAACTGGTAAATGCTCCCCTTCAAACACATCAAACCACTTAGGAACAGTCATAAAGACTTTTGGGGAATTGTAGTTCTCTTTATCTGTAGATACCCACCAGCAGTGGTAGACAACATGCAACTGAAAAAAAAACCAACAAGCAAATATGAAATGTACCTAAACCTTGTATCTTAAATTCTATTGAAAAGTATGTACGTATCTCAGTGCCAGGAAAAGACGAATTCTTGATAAATAGAAGATCATGAAAGATGTAGCATTCCCAAAATTTTGAGAACAGAGATGGCTCTTTGACTGAAAGGCCATTTTAACCATGTCTGAGATGCATTATATATTTAAGCCAATTTTGCACAATCAATACATTTTATTGCCTCTATAACACCAGTGGAAACTGTCCCAAACCCAGAAAACTACAGAGAAATCAAGTGAAATAATTTAACTTTCTTCCAGTGAAATTTCCAGACTGTTGGTTGTTGCTACTTTGTGTACAGATCTTTCTTGCCATGGGCAAGATCAGCTCTTACTTACCAACAGCATTCTGCAGGTGTTACTTTAACAATACCGTAAAGACATGCTTGAATTCTTGTTTAATTAGCAGAATAGGGACATGCACCATCAGCCCTCTAGATGTGCAGGCATGGAAACTGCTCAAGAATAGATCCCCAATAGAAAATCCTCTGCAGCGAGTAGCTGATTTTAAATTTCACCCTGAAAGCCTATTGAAGCTAAGTCAGATTTCACACCAAAATGAGTGGAAAGAAGGTCTAGGCTCTGGTAGTTGTGTTCCAGGTTAACTTTCTAGTGAGTACCATAAAAATCTCTTAGTAACAGAGGTATTAAACAATCCTACTCTAACTACATGACGGTACCACGTAGACAGCTGTAATCAGCCCCAGGAGAGATGACACAAACATAACAGGAGAAAATTAAGTAAAGTGGAATGTATCTTTAGAGAACGGCGTTTCTTTTCTCTTGAGCTTCTCCACAATTTACAGTCAGTATGAAGGGCTGCAGTCTTAGTGTTTAAATTTATTCACATAGAAGGAATCTTATAAAATTAAGAAGAGGAAATAATTCAAATATATTAGAAAAATCTCAAGGAAAACCAACAAGCAAAAATCCTATGGGGAGAGAGAACTTTTAACAGACAGGATTCATATCAGAGAGCTTTCAAGGTGTTATTTTAGCCAAACTCCTGCTGCCAACGCAGATAGAGGAGAATGCTCAGCAGAGATGGATGTTCTGTCAGAGCCACAGACAAGTTACAACAGGTCTTAAAACACGTCCTGTTTCCTTGTAACAGACTGACTGTTCCTGTCCCCAAAAACCACTCTGAGTCACAGCACAGGGGTGGGGAGCAGGAGAGCCATTACCGCTCCCCTCCAAATTTCATCTTCAAAATCATAAATATTACTCAAAAGGAATAATATTTTTATCAGAACCGGGTAGAATGAGTCACGTAAATTGAACTTTTTCCATCAGAAGATTTCATCAGGTGAGTTCAAGCACAGTGGGAACATCCTGCTAAAAAAAGCACACACACTAGTGTATGTACAGGAAGCTGTACATCCTAAACGTCCTTGAGAGGGAAAAGAAAAACTGTAACAAGGAGGAATGGGCCATTTCTTTCAAATGAAAGAATTGCTGGATTTTCGGGTTTTGCCTAAATTTTTAAATGGGATTAAAAAAGAAAAAAATGCTAATCTCAAAAAGGTTTCAATAGAATGCCTGGATGAAAGCTGTGGCCTTCAGCACTGTATACAGTGTATACAGCAATAATTTAAAAAAAAAAAAAAAAGAAAAAAAGAAGTATTTTATTCTGGGGAAGTTCCTGCAGAATGGATCACACTTGGTATGAAGTGATTGTACCAGTTTTGGTAGTTTAATGGGACTGCAGGACTACAAGGCAGTGTGGGATGGGTTTCCTCACCAAGAAAGATCTAAGAGCATTTGAAAAGCAACATCCCTACAGAAATCTGGTGAGATGGTCTAAGTACATTGTCAGATTCAGTTCAGCGAGTTTTGTTAAAAAAAATAAATAAATAAAATTAAAACGTTTTCCTCAATATTTTCACAGAAAATTGCAGACCAGTCCTTGAGGAGCCTAACATGAAAAGATGAATTTAATAAAGGGCACTTTACAAGTTTAAGTGACAAGGTTAGATCTCCAATACAACTGTATCAAGAATCATTAGCTTAGAAATATGTACAAATGTACAGCGAACACATTCTGAACACAGACAATGATTGATGATCAATGATGAGTTTATTAGATATGACAGTAGCTAATGTAGTGTCTCTAACTCACACATTCCTCAAAACATTGCAATTCTGCTGTAAATTTGTAGAAAAATAACTGCACATTTCCTGGTTTGATGGTTTTGCCCTTGAGAGCTCTCCACTTGCAGAACATCTCGACAGCCTTACGGGTCTCACCAGAGACCAGTGGCCCATGGAAAAGCTTTGCTCTACCAGGCCACCTCCATCATTTTGTCTACAGAATTTCCTACCCACAACACAATGGCAGCTCCTCTGACAAACTGCCCTCACGCTACACGTGGCTGAGAGTCCTTATTTCCCATAAGCAACAAAAAGAACCTCCCTCCACATTGCTTGGAGCTCATAATTAAGGAGACACCCATAGCAGCAGCTTCAGAGTAACCTTGGTACAAGCACACCACCTTCTCCCTCAAGTCCAGAGGTCAGTCCCATCCTGCCCACGCACAGAAACTTCTGCTCCACGTGGCAGAAAGTTGAGATTTACTTATTCCTTGTACACAGTTGTGCCAGAATTATCGATCCCAGGAGCTGCTGTAACCTTTGGAAACTCTATTTCTCAATAGCATTCAGTAAAGAGAGGGAACAGGATCTCAAAGAACCAGAGACCTGAGAAATCCAGCATGAACGTAGAGTCCATTTTTAAGTGTATATGGACGTGCATTGCCTTTAAAACTAACGACATCCTTTTGCCCTAGCCCTCTCAATGAACCAGTGGAAGCCTAACCTCTGGAAACAGAGCTTGGCCCTGACTTTCTGGTGTTTCAAGAGTTCCTTGACCCACCTACCTAAAGACCAGTCTCCCGTTTTCAACGAGCAATAATAGCAGATGATGTATTTTAAACCCAGAAAGTTAAATTAGACAGGTCCACAATAGACTCTGGGAAACCCTCGAGTTGTTCATGACACTACACACAGCCTGCTGAAAACACACTCCCACTGCAGGTCCACGTTCAAGCTGCAATAAGATGATGAAAAAACTACATAACCAAAAGCGATGGGATTTTCCTTAGGAGTGGATCGAGAGAAATAAACTCTGATAGAAACCCACTGTATCTTAGATCCCTTTAAAACAGAGTCCCCGGGATTTATTATTTATTTGTGTTAAGAATGGAACAACTTAGAACGAAATACCATGTTCGATTTCAGTAAACTGTAATTTGCCAAGAAAGATCAGGCCTGATTATCCCATTCCAGGTAAACTGTTGGTGTGAATTACGAGAGGGGACTAATCTTCTGCACTTATCTGGAGAACTTAACAGTTGGATGTTAACTGTGCTGATGTTTGATGGGACCTCGAAGAGCAGCATCTGCCTCAATGCTGCATTCCAGTTAACTCTTTAGCTGCCATCACATTAACTGGTCTCTCCCCACTTCTGCAGCTGCAGAGTAATGTTTGCCAGAATTATTCACTGGCCTCTTAATGCAAAGATAAACCACCAGCGTTAATATTTGCACCAGATGATGCAGCAAAACCTCCAAGGATCCCCATTTTAACACATTTCCTCTCTGATTATCTTATTTATGCACTAGTTTAAACCTCCCTGCCCTCATCAAATTGGTTTTGCTGATACTTAAGGATGTCCTGCAGGAAAGTCTCAAGGCACATGGCCATCTCTGAAAGCAAAGACTTAGTTTTGATCTGCCTATTTACTCTCTGAGGGTTTGAATAATCGTAACACTTGTACCTATCCTAACTGGAATTAGCAGCATTTCATGCCACAAACTCCTTATCACCTACCTATTCAATTTGCTCACCTACATTTAAGCCTCCTTGGTACACCCAGATCACCTAGAACTGGGTTGGGTTGACATCTCCCAACTTCATCTTCTGTTGGTTCAAAGGCTGCGACCACCACAAACATACAGGAATAAACCAAATTTCCTAATTCCCCTGAAAGTCAGAGTAAGTCAAAGGCCTTCTTTCCATTTATGCTTTTGAATGATTTCTCCCCCTTCCCCACATCCTTTAGAAACATGAGCACTCGACCAAAAAATTGCATAGAAATTATCCACAAGGTTTGAATTAACAAACTAATGTTCCTGGGTTTCAAGCATAGGCTCCCTAACATTCAGGTTTTGCAGCAAGAGGAAGAAAAAAATTGCTTCTGGAGCATGGAAATCACCAGCCAAGCCTTTCCCAGGAGGAGTCATTCCAAAAGTTCTCTTCAGAAATTCATTTTTCTCTCTTGGCAATTACACAGCTCCTCTGCATTTCACCTACAATTTATCAAAGTTAAATAAAGACATATTTTGCATCTGTTGCCTGTATACAGAACTAGTTACATGTCACTATCACGCCATCTGAGTTATTTCAAAACAGAGCCTATGCCACTAAGCTATTCCCCAGTGGTGCTATATATCCAAAATAAGCCTTTCTTCCCTGCCAGATCCTAACAAAATAAGTTTAGAGCACAAATGGAGCTTCCCAAGTTCCTCATATTCCTGAAGGGAGAAATGCATCTTGTTTGGCAGACTTCAGTATTCAAATCTGCCAGGTAAACTCTCCTTTCTAACGACCATGAAGGACAATCCATTTTAGAAACCCCTTTCAACAGAAGTTCTTGGTTTTCAGTCTGCTCGTACACTGGCCTTTGGGATTTGGAGCACACTGTGTGCAAGAACAGCCTGGCATTTTATTTAGAGAAAGAAAACCTGATTTAGTCAGAGGATCTGCCCACTTTGAACCCCCACACAGAGCCACAGATGCAAGCCAAAAGCTTGCCACCTGTGTTTGCTGTCAGGCTTGTGACTTTTGCTTTAGAACCCACTTATATATATATAAATATACACACACACATTTTCTTAATCTCATCTCCTTTAATTCCTCTAAGCCCATGGAGCAGCACTTTGGGCAGTAGCATCGTCTGTGAGCTCAACACAGTAAGATTTATTTGGTTTCTTTATTTCCTGGACGTAATTTTTTTTTTACACTGTTTAACTAGATGAGCTCTTTTATTTGCACCTCACCTGATTCCTAAACACAACGTTCTTTTGGTCAGACTCAAAAAATGACCTGCCTTTGGTAACCTGTGAAGAAAAAAATCACTTCTCGATGATTTTGCGTATTTTTAAAGGACACTAAAGAGCAAAAGTAAGTTGAGTCGTACTTAGAATTAAGCTGTGTCATACCAAATTATCTGAGAGAGGAATAAAACCAGAAGCTGAGAAACATATTTCAACCTCCATCAAGTCAACGCTGAGGGACTTGGATCTTTTTAATCTGGAGAAGAGAAGACTGAGGGGGGATCTGATCAACACCTATAAATACTTAAAGGGAGGGTGTCAAGAGGATGGGACCAGTCTTTTTTCAGTGGTGCCCAGGGACAGGACAAGGGGAAACGGGCACAAACTTAAACATAAGAAGTTCTACCCAAACATGAGGAGGAACTTCTTTACTTTGAGGGTGGCAGAGCCCTGGAAGAGGCTGCCCAGGGAGGTGGTGGAGTCTACTTCTCTGGAGACATTCAAACCCCACCTGGACACGTTCCTGTGGGACCAGCTCTGGGTGGACCTGCTCTGGCAGGGGGTTGGACCCTTCCAGAGGACCCTTCCAACTCCATGTGATTCTGTGAAGATGTAACAAGAGGCTGAAACAGCCCACCACAAGCAGAAGAGCAGCAGGTACGTACCTGCAGAGACTCATCCCCTGGCTGGGATAAACTCAGGTCCTGCATTTGGGTAAGTTTGCTAAAGAAACTTTTTTCCAGGGCCCAGGGGAGGTAACAGGAGGGAGATGGCATTGCAGGGAGCTGAGCAGGTCCAAAACACAGATTGTGGAGCCTGGGGATAGCAATAAACTCATATTCCTTAAAAAACCCTGGCTGAGGCAACTGGTCCCCACAGAGGGGTGGAGAGGAGTGGGAGGGATTAAAAAGAGCTACTTTCAATTTTCAGGGTTCATAAAACTTCTAGTCAAAGGTCCAAGCCTGAACAGCGTGTCCTGAAGAGACCTCTCAGGGATGGTGTTCACAGGATTAAATCAAGTCATGTTTAAGAAGCAGCATTTGCTCAAACCCAAGTTTCCAAAGTAATTTCTTTTAATGAAACTTCAATCTGTGTAAAACAAAGATTTAAATATTCTGCCTACAGATCACATTGTGCAACAAAAACCACATTCATCTTACATAATGAAGTTTTTTTTAAAAAAAATAAATCTATTTCTATCTCCCATTGAGAAGAGATTTCATACATCCTTTCCACATATGTCAAAAATTGTGAAAAGATGGGGATTTTTTTTATCCTGTGTATTATTAAACATAATAGTCAGCCACCTCTAGAACCCATCATTGATTGAGATAAATGAAGCTATTTAAAAAAAAAAAAAAGCCTAATGAAGTCTCTTTGGTGCCTCTGAAACTCGGCAGTAAAGATAAATGAGAAACAATTTCTTGATATCCATTATTTTAAATTACAGATATCAGCCCCGATGCTGTTCTCAAGGTTTATTGAATTTTCATAGAATATCATCAACTTCTACATTCCACACGTGTAACTGAAACCCCAGACCGACATGTTTTTCCTCTGGTGTCAGGTTTAAAACGTGGAGAAGATCACCCCTACCATCGATTGCCACCCCAGCTGAAGTCACACTGCAGCTGAACCATGCGGAGGAGACACCAAACTGGAGAACTTTACCTCTGTTCTCACTATTTATTTACCAGCCCAAGTACCTGGTAATTCTCGTTGCAGATTTAGCTTTGTCACAATCTTTCTCCAGAGAATTATTTTGTATTTAGCCCAGCACAGGTTTAAGTAGCCAATATCGCCAATGTTTTTGGATTGATGGAGAAGGAAAAAAATAAAAAAGAAAAAGGTGTACAAGTCAGGGCCTCAAAATGATGTTACTGGCTTAAAATTCAAATTATTTTTTTTCTGCTTGGTCTGCAATGTACCTGGAGTTCTTTCTGCTCTCCTCAAAAGAATATAAATACAAAGCACAGGCTGCTCTGCTCAAACACAGGATGTACACATCAAACCAAAGCCAAAGGGCTCACTATTTCCACATGGCCAGGCTCTGCCCACAAAGACCATTGATTTTGAGCATGTCCCAGTGATGGGCTTCCCACTCACTGGCCCCCCAGGAGATGGGCACTGCCACCCTACGCCTCTTCCCACCACCCCAGGAGATGGGCACTGCCACCCTACGCCCCTCCCCACTGCCCAAAGCTCCCACTCAGACATAGAAGAACAAGCCAGTGTATAATTCAAAATATAGACCCTAATCCAACACAGACACAACCCAGAGTCACTCCAGGTCCCCTTTCCTTTTTAATTGCCAAGGATTGTGTGAAAAAGCCAGCAAGCAGCAGGCAGGATGGGGGTCCCTGCTTCACACCCACCGGGGTCTGGTTTGGGGACAACAGAGACAGTTAAATCCTTACCTTGTAACCTCACTGCTTCTCCCCTGGAGGCACAACCCATGACATCTCCTGCTGCTGTCCTCAGCCTAAAAACATCTTTGTTTTTTTCTCCTCTGCATTGTAGACACGGGGAAAGACTTGCAAATATCTCAGCAATTGGGAGGAAGTTAATGACACAGCAGGAGGATGCTATTGGATTCGTCTCTTAGGGTTTTAGTATTTGCTTTATTACATTGGTATGGGGGTAGCAAAGCTGCTGCTGGGTAATTTAAATTTAATCATTTATTTTGACACTTTTAACTAGAATGCCAAAAATACCTGAAACTGAGAAGCGGCACTTTATTGTGTGCTGCCATAAATCTACATTACAAAAAACACTCTTCTTTAGACTACTTTGATTTATCTTCGAGTGAGAGCTATCCAGAATAGCATAACGAAACATAAAACTGCTTAGATTTAATATGGCATTTTATCTATAAACTGGAAAAGGATCTAAACCTCATTATTATAATCTCTAAAAAACGTTGAATTCTTAACTTCACAGCATTCTATAAGAACTTGAGAAATAAGAACTTAATCAGGGCAAAGCTAAGGTTTAGGACTCTACCATAAGGAATCTTTTGGATCTAAAAGCTTCTACATGGTAGAAAATAAAATGTTGTTCTATTAGATGTAACCCACTCAATATTGTCCATTAATTTGCCAGGTCTGCACGGAATCCTTAAAGTGAGAGATGCAATGCCCTTAGCTTTTTTCCCCTTTAATCCTTGCACACTCAGCTGGGTGTCTGCTTCTTCTTGCATAACCTTCCCAAAGCTCATCTCACTTTGGAAGTTAAACCCCGGATAGAGGTTTCTTTAGTTCCTTAAGCTCAAAAGTGCCTTGCAAAAGGCTGGTGCTCTGAACTGCTGACAGCTGTTTCATCTGCTGCCTTTTTTAATTGCACAGACTACTTACAGATCTCAAATGAGATGAAGTAAAGTAACACCTTCCTGAGCAATTCTTCCTACACCAGCTAATAGAAGCAGCCCATCATGACCGTGGCAATTCCTAGGGTAGACCTGACATGCAGGGGCCCTGGGTGAATGCTGTCACAGCTGTAGTGACTTCTAGGACAGAAAAATCTGGCATCCAGCACATCCAGCCCACATACAACCCTAACTTAAATCCTTAAGTCTAATAGCAGGGTCTATTTGGGGAGAGACAGTGAGAGAACAGAGAAATATTGTCAGTTCACTTTGGGTGTTTGCTCAAAGTCCATTTCTAGAAGGAACCTTGACATGGAATTAATGCATTTTACAATAAACTAATCCCTTTGGCACAGGTCTCCAGCCTCCCTTTATAACGGGTGACACAAGTTACTCTTCCACTTATGCCCTGTGCTGGGCTGAAAGCTCCTGGGGGGTGTGTGGGACGTGGAGCACCATGCCCAGCTTCTCAGGAAAGCTTCATGCAACCACCCACCTACAGCACACACAGCTCTTCAAAACAAAGCCCCTTTCCACTGGACTATTCTCTAGTAGCTTAATCCCAAAACACCTAAAGTCTTGAAAAATCAGTGTGTTTATATACACTACACTAGGTGGTCTTTAAACACTTCATGAGTAAAAACAAAAACAAGTCGTAAAAAACCCCACCCCAAACCCCACACACATTACGTGCAACCTGCAGGGCTACTTTCATAAAAATTGTCATGGTCCAGTGGTTTTCTGTGTTACAAAGATTTTTCATGACGAAGGAGCAGGATTTGTATTAATCTGGCAGTTTTATGGTCATGGAGGAAAAGTTAAATTGTCTCTGTTTCAGTGATAATCTCGTGTCAGCGAACTGGTTAATGCAGTAAGGCAAAGAAATCAGTAAATGAGAGGTGGTAACCTCCTGTCTGACCAGGAGGATCCAACTGTTAAAGATGCATCTGCTGGAGATGCAGAAGGTGGGGAAGCACTGAACCAGCTCAACATTTGAGCCGAGGAGCTCTCACCCCACCCCAGGAAATTCAAGTGCTTCCAGCGCTGGAGGGACACGTTGACTTTACCCTGTGGGTTGCCTGCACTTAGAAGCACTTTATCAAGAGACTTATTTTATTCCCCCCCCTCCCTTTTTTAGTTATTAAAGAGATGTGTGTTTTTTTCCTGAGTCCATTGATGTAATTAGGAAAAATCAGCGCTGAACAGAGGTGATGAGGCTACGTTATACATCACCCAGGAGTGCTCCAGCACATGCTCAACCCAAGAGGAGGCAGGAGCACCAGGAAAGCCACCACCTGTGGGTTGCCTGCACTTAGAAGCACTTTATCAAGAGACTTACTTTATTCCCTCCCCCCCCTCCCTTTTTTAGTTATTAAAGAGATGTGTGTTTTTTTCCTGAGTCCATTGATGTAATTAGGAAAAATCAGCGCTGAACAGAGGTGATGAGGCTACGTTATACATCACCCAGGAGTGCTCCAGCACATGCTCAACCCAAGAGGAGGCAGGAGCACCAAGAAAGTCACTGGCACTGATTAGAGATCCCAGGATGCTGCAATTCCCTCCTAACTCAGAGTAGTGTTGGGGTGACCACCCTGCAAACCCCCCACTGCTAGAAATAGAGATGCTTAGGGTTTCACAGCCTGTCCCCTGCCACCCCAAGGTTATTCCCACCTTACAGATGAAGCATCCCAATGTAAAACAAAAAGACCAATAACACACATTGGGGAAAGAAGGGAAAACCCTGTATTTTTAACTGCAGTTTGCAAGTTTGAGATCCCCAGGCTCCACGGAGCATGGGTTGGTGAGATCCACCCCACTGGGCACTTGTTCTCAGCAACCTCTGGACATCACCATGAGCAGCAAACGTGCTGCTGAGACACCCACCATCTATCTAAAGCTTCCTGTCAGCTCCAGCAATCTTCAATTAAACATATACCAAAATACAAAAACCCAGCCCCAAAGATCTTGAGACTTTACCAGACGTAAAAATAAAATAAGATAAAACTGTATTTTAAGGAAGAACAGAAAAAGGAAGCAATGAATTAATGAATAATGATTGGTCTATTAAATACAGTTATCAGATTATGAAATGTTAATCCATGCTACAGTATCTTCAGAATCCCAGCTGTTTGAAACTATGTCATGAATAGAAATTAATACAAATAAATCTAAACCCAGCAATCAACAGCTGAATTTGCTTCCTGGACTATTTAGAACTAAGTAATTAGGAGAGAGACACAACTTAGAGCAAATGGCGAAGGATCTTGAAATATCTGTCCCCATTAAGAGATTTTATATTTGCATCCCAGAAACAAAATACATCAGGCCATGTCCTTAGCTGGTATAATGTGATGCTGTCTCATTGATTTCAATAAAGTACAGCAGCTTAAAGACTCTGGGCCCTTTGGCATAATCCTTTCATTTAAACTCAGTAAATCAAAATAAACTCCACTGATTTCTGCGGAGTCGCTGATCTGCCTTTGGGTAAGCCAGAGGAAAGCCAGGAACTCTTTCAGAGGGATTATCAGTGCCTCCTAATTCATACTAAGTTATCCCCAGGATGGAGATTTTTAGCATGATCTGCAGAGAACAGAAAACTCTTCCCCTTTTCCAGTTCTTCCTTCCCCTGCCTGCTGTTGACCCTGGCATCCAGCAAACCCTTCTCTTGCTTTCCATGGAGCTCCATCTCCCCTACCTTCGCTGCCAGTGCCTTCCTCAGAGCACAGCCTCATGAAGGAGTCAAATTTTTGACATTTTTTTCTGGATCTGTGTTTCCCTAGATCCTCATTCATGATATATCACGGCTAATCAAGCCGCTGCCTGCCTCCTATGGCTCTTCTGAGAAGTTATTACCCTTCCCATTCATCACCGAGTCGAGCTAATTCAGGCAATCTTCCTGATCCATGGCCTTGCACACTCAATTGCGATATTTCAGGTGATATGATATTTCTCTATAATAATAGTTTCACCCTTTGAAGATTCAGATAAAGGACACCACGACATTTTCAGTAATTAGTGCTACAGTGAGATTCAACATCCCTTCTCAGTAGCCAGGAGGAGAAATGCTACTCCAGCAGCACCATCTCTGACACACGGTGATTGAAGGGGCACGCAGAGGGGAAACAAATCAGAATTTCTATTTGGGTTCTCTCTTCTTCCAAGTGTTTTGAACCTGAGCTATAAACACATTGACTGTTTTGTTTTCCAGAAATATTGCCTGTGATGAAGAGAAGGTTGGGAAACCTCTGTAGGAATCTAACGCAGCTTTCTATGCCATCTGGGGAAGGTCAGCTCACCCCACACATCCTTTGGTTTCTCCGTGGGTATGGTGGGGGAGTGAGAGTTGCCTTTTTTCCCCACTTGAAAAAATATTTTTTAAAAAGCAGAACTCAAGCACTGTTGATGCTCAACTCTGGTTGCTTCAAAAAAAAAAAACCTCTCTCTTTTTTCAGAAGGTACATACGGTTCTCTAACATTGGGATTAAAATGCATTTAGGAGGAAAAAGAACTAATATTCAAATCCGCTTGAAATAAGTTAATGGAAGGAAATGTAGGCTCCTTGATCTGCCTAGGAAAAGAGATGGTCTCCAAATCCATTTACAGTGATGCAAAATTTTCCACTGCTAACAGTAATGCAGAACACCAAGGTTTTTAAGACTTATGGAAATTTGAACATGTTACAAAACTGCACTTGGAAAAAAACCACGGAGGTGTTTTGCTCTTTTTTCAGAAGGTACATACGGTTCTCTAACATTGGGATTAAAATGCATTTAGGAGGAAAAAGAACTAATATTCAAATCCGCTTGAAATAAGTTAATGGAAGGAAATGTAGGCTCCTTGATCTGCCTAGGAAAAGAGATGGTCTCCAAATCCATTTACAGTGATGCAAAATTTTCCACTGCTAACAGTAATGCAGAACACCAAGGTTTTTAAGACTTATGGAAATTTGAACATGCTACAGAACTGCACTTGGAAAAAAACCACGGATATGTTTTCAAAAGCAGGTGAGTGACTTAAGAGTATGAGATGCAGTCTTCTAATAAGCATGTACTCGCTTGAAAAAAAGAATCAAAAGAGATCCTTTAGCAAAAGTCTAGAAATATTTGAGTTTCTGAAAATCATACATCAAAATGAACAGCCTCTGATGGGATGCCTTCAGGAAACACCTTGATGCTCACCATTCTGCCCTAACACCTTTGAGCTTAAACACACATTGGAAACTACAAGAAATGATGTTATGTGGTCATTCTGAAAATTATACACACAGGAATTAGAAGGAGGAGGTCATATTTGGGCAAAAAACCTCAATTAACCCCAGCAACAGGTAAGAGGGGAATAACTGGGAAGAATCAGAGGTAAATCACACTCCCATGTATGTGGTTTCCCACCCTCTGCCCACCCCCAGCACTTCTTCCTTCCTCAAGCATCATCAGTTTGCCCCTGTGGGGCTGGAGAAAGGGACAGAGAGAGAGAGAGAGACCACTGAAAAGAGATTTATCTCTGAGCCAGCAAATAAACCAGACTCTCTGGCACGAGCTGGAACTGCAAGAGCTCACCCCAGCTCGAGTATTTGCAGTCACTGGCTCTGGTAAAAGAGTGATGCTGATGGAGGCGACGCAGGAAATCACCTCCCACTCCCAGCGTGAGGCATTACTTTTGTAAATTACCAAAGGACACAGTGGCTAATAGGATCAGGACCCGGAGTGCAATGGAAGAAGAGAAAGGACAAATGAGTGATGTCCAATATAAAGTGCAGTTTTGTTTGCTCTTCACCACCTGAAGGCAGCGAGCTGCTTCACAATATTGCCTGCATTTATAAGGTCACAGGGTTCTCTCCTAACACAGTTACAAGAATGCAATCGCCATTAATTTCAATAGAAGTTTCAAACATGCAGCAGCAGCAAAACAAGGTCTTAAAATTCCACCTGTCCCGCAAGATATTTATTGTTCTAGAGGGTGAAATCCACTGCAACATGCAGTTATTGTTAAAAGCCGAGAGAGAAAAAGAGATTCTGCTTTATCTAGCAAAATAGGTAGAAATGTAGGTTTTCCTATAGTACTGAATATGCTGTTTGGGGAAGGCGAGTATTACACAGTGCTGAAATGAACTGACCTGACCTGAAAAATCACATTTTCTTTAAGCTACATTTACCATCTCTCCCTCTGGACTGTTATCCAGAACAGCTTCCTTCCCAGTGTCATTGTTCAGGTATGTACAATCTCCTGATGCAGCTGCATCAGCCAAAAATAAAAAAAAAAATAAAAATGAAGTAGACAGAATATATCTACCACTAATAAAAAGCTAGCTAAGCCACAGCTACATATAGTCAAACACCAAGACACCACCTGCAGCACTGAATATGGAGGTGCTGGTGGTGGTGACATCCGAGCATCCGGATTTGGGGACCTCCACTTCAGAGGAGGAGAGGAAAGGGCTGCTCTGTGCCCACCACATTTAATCTCCTCCAAGTACAGCTGCTACTAGCACTACTCTGATATTTAAGATTAGGACAATGGTCAAAAACACCTCTCAACCAGCATTTTGTCCCAGGAAATTCACTTTCTCTTACTATTTTCTCTCTTTTCCCCATGAAACAGCATTCCTGTGAAGAACACTACTAACTTAGCCACCAGCTTTACAACAGCCCATTTAATTGGCAACAAAAGAAGAGGAGTGAGTTTATTTCCTGCCACATCTCCAAATGTGTTTGCTCTCAGAGACTGCAGTGAGCAATAGCAGTAATGGAATAAACCACCTCCGTGGCAGGTTGACTTTATCCGTATTAAGGGTTTCATTTACCAACCGTGGCTTTATTGGTACAACATCTAAGTACAACCCAAGCCCATCTAGAGGAGAAGGACAGCAGGAGAAGGCATAAAAGATCTTGCTGATTTTTATAGTGATGTTGAGGCTGCACAAACCTTGGCAGGGATAAATGGGGACCTGTGCAGTGGGGAGCACTGAGAGGACTCGCGGTGCTGAACCTGCAGCATCCTTGGCACTCAGGATGCAGCTGTGGAGATCCAGCTGAACTCCAGGCAATGCATCCTCAGCTGAGGCATCACACTGTGCTATTGCTACAGTTTGAGAAACCCATAACAATTTATTCTCATTTAGACAGTTATTGTCTCACCTGATGACACCTCCCTGAGAAGGGGAATTGGGGAAAACAAGGAAACAGGAAGGTTCAAATGTAAATAGATTAAATAGGATAAGACTAAATAATTAACAGTAATACTGAAGAACTAGTATTGATCCCAACACTAATATAAAATGCATAATAATTATCCCCAGCCCATTTTCCCAACAGGAATCCATGCACTCCCATCGGGACCCCGTGAGCGCTGCAGCTTCAGGAGGAAGGAAAGGGCTTAGGGCTCCAGCAATGGGGCAAGAAGGTCTCAGAATCTCAACCATCAAGGGAGAGAGAGAGAGAAATCCTCAGCAAACTTTCTAGGTGGACCTGCTCTGGCAGGGGGTTGGACTAGATGATCTCCAGACGTCCCTTCCAACCCCATGTGATTCTGTGATTCCAATTTATATTGAATGTGATGTTCATGGTATGAAATAACCCTGTTGGCAGCTTGGGTTGAGCACCCTGGTCTCACCCCTCCTCATCCCTGCACCTCACAAGGTTCAAAACACCAAGACCTCGAAACCCACACACCAGAGCTGGCTGTAAAGTAAATATTTTCACCAATTCAGACACCAGAGTCTTCTAAAAGTGCAGTTCTTCCAACCATCAGACACCAGAGTCTTCTAAAAGTGTGGTTTTCCCAAGCATTAGAAGAGAAGTTAGTCTTGTGTGGCTCAAACCAGACAGATATTCAGCAGCAGCAGCAGGTAAATCCATTGACACACCCCAAATCAATGGGTTTACTGCTGCCAGTTATGCCTAACACAGCTGAATCAACCAGAGGTACTACATTTGGGAATCAGAAGGGATATCTCCAGGCAGAGGGTCATACAAACAGCAGAAGCACTGTTGTTTATTCCCGGCTTGCTCCCCGTAAAAACCAGCAGGAGAGTTCCCAGCCATCAATACCGAGGTTTAAATCAGGGCCAGCTGGAACTGGGATGATGCAGAGCGCTGGGAAATCCCAGCCCAGCCAAACCAAACCCCAGATGAAGGGCACGTTATTGCCCGTGGGGCCTTCCAAAGGCTGTCAAAGACAACGGAAACACACAATTCAAATAAACTGCCTGTTTCCCCACACACACGACAGTCACTCCAGTTCCATTATTAATGCACTTGGGCTCATTTGTCAAGACTTTCACACACAAAAAAAGAAAAAAAAAAAAAAAAAAAAAGGAGTTGAGAACCAAGAAAACCTCCAGCATTTTTATGATAATGCTGGGAAGTCTGTGGGATGGCAGATTAGGCTGCACACTGTGCTTCTTCCCAGCAAATCCCTCCCCATCATTTTAGATTATTTTAAATCAAAATGAGGAGAAAAATGAGCTGTTTAAAGCATCAGTAAACAAACAAAGGCCTCTTACTAGTAGGCCTTTATCCCCAATTCATGCTGCTTTTATCTTTTGTTTTATATGAAAATGTAGTGCCTTTAGCCCTCCAACTCTGCTACTGCTGCTTTTAACACTTTTACCCATTCAAACAATCATTTATTTACCATTTCCATTTTTGTTTTCAATTCAAGATGAATGTATTCTTTTATCAGTTATTTATTTAGGATTTCAGCAAATTGATTTTTCCCTTATATGTGCACTGCACAGCTAAAACATTAAAATAGATTAATCCCATTCTGCTCATTTATGTGATTTTTTTCTCTCCCCGCTCATCTGATTGTCCAAATTCTCCCTCTGCACGTGGAACCTCTTCTGTAGCACCTCTCTATGTCCTGGGGTGTACACAGTGCCCATGCAATGCCAATCCAATCTTTTAGGTGCTATTCTAATAGCAATAAGTTGTAGCAACAGGGGAAATAAATAAACTTAAGCCTGCACATAACAGTGCCAATATTATGGCTCTAGCAGCTCTGGGGTGCCCAGAGCATTCAAACAGCCCCATGTCCCCAGCTGGATGCCCAGTCCAGTTTTTCCACCTTGGTTTGAGCCCGCCCCAAAAGCTGTGAAGGATTCTTCCCAAGACCTACAAAATTTGCTTTTTATCAGCCTGCAGGAAAATAATAAAGTGCTACTTCGCAGCCTTTCTCCCTGCCATTACAGATGCAAGCACAAATGTGCTCATCTCTCTATTTTCATCTCCCCAAGCCAGGCACGTGCCCAAGGGACCACGAGGAGAGGGAGAGGGACTCGCGTGCCATGCTGGAGGGGAAAAAATAAGTTCATTAAAGAAAGGGTGCAATAAATCAACACCTGTCAGGGAAAGGTGCCCACAGAAACAAACCGCACGTGAGCAGAGTCTTTCAGTCACTTTTACAGAACTCACCCCAAAGTGATAAAAAATGAGAAGGAGATGGGCAAATTACAGAGCAAAAACTGGAACGCAAATGTCCTGACACAGTAGTTCTCCCAAATTCTCCTATATATTTTCTCTACAGCCTCAGAAGAGCTTGAGGAAAGGGCTGCTGCTTTCTTTTCCTTTTTTCATCTCATACATTGGGTCAAGCAGAGAAGTTTCCATAATCCACAGCCTGTATGGACTTACTGAATGCAGCAGAGATCTAATGGAAGCTGATGGGATCCAGGTGAGGGCTGGAGCCCCTCTGCTGTGAGGACAGGCTAAGAGAGTTGGGGGGGTTCAGCCTGGAGAAGAGAAGGCTCTGGGGAGACCTTATAATGGCCTTCCAGTGCCTGAATGGGGCCTACAAGAAAGCTGGAGAGATATTTTTTTTAAACAAGGGTATGTAGTGATAGGATGAGGGGTAATGGCTTCAAACTGGAAGACCAGAGATTTAGATGGCTGAATGGGGCCTACAAGAAAGCTGGAGAGATATTTTTTTTAAACAAGGGTATGTAGTGATAGGATGAGGGGTAATGGCTTCAAACTGGAAGAGCAGAGATTTAGATGAGGTCTCAGGAAAACATGCTTTGGTGTGAGGGTGGTGAGAGCCTGGCCCAGGTTGCCCAGAGAAGCTGTGGCTGCCCCATCCCTGGAGGGGTTCAAGGCCAGGTTGGAGGGGGCTTGGAGCAACCTGGGCTGGTGGGAGGTGTCCCTGCCCAGGGCAGGGGGTGGCACTGGATGCCCTTTAAGGTCCCTTCCCACCCAAACCATTCTATGATTCCATGATCCCAAGCCAAAACACCACTTTTTAAACTTGTATTTCATCTTGACTAAGTTGAAAACCAAAGGCACAACCTGAACCATTCTATGATTCTGTGATCCCAAGCCAAAACACCACCTTTTAAACTTGTATTTCATCTTGACTACGTTGAAAACCAAAGGCGAACCTGCATGGCACGCACTCGCTGCACCAAGAAGAGGTGGCCTTCAAGTTGCTCATCTCTCCACCACAATGCAGGGCTTAAGTGAATATCCATCCTTTGGTCAAAGCACCACATCCCTCACAGAGCTCAGTGCCCAGGAAGCCACAGCACGTCATGCGATGGCAAAACCCTTAAATCATGGCAAAAATCCCCTTTGTAATTTTCCCCATTGAAGAGCTTAAGCCTCTTCGTTCTGTTTTAATGGAGTAATTTATCACCCGATTCCTTTTAAAAGTAACTAATATAGATAGATTAGATAGTAAGACATGATACATAAAGAATAATAGTCCATTATTAATAATAAGTTTCCAATATATTATAATTTTGTGTGATTGATTAGAAAGTCCGTTGTTTTACTCTAACATCTTTTTAAAGACTTCTCAATATCAGTTCAAGATTAAAAAGTTAAAGGAAGCTTAATCATCAGTTCTAAATGTAACTTGGAAGAGTACTGGATTCAGGAGCACTTGAAATTGTCATTTGGCTTCTTGAACAAAGTGGGGAGCATTTTATTCCCCCCCTTGTTTCAGTGTCACTGAGTCCCAATTGTTTACTCAATAAAAAAAGGTCTTTCCCAAAGAACAGGAGAAAGAATCAGTTTATGAGTTAAACAGGTAGGACCTACCCAGCTGCTCATGAAATTACAATTTCTTCATTACTTTTTAGTGAGCAGCATCTCTTACATTCATTAACTTCAGTGGAAGACACGCTCTTACAGATGGCAAGAATTTAGTTTATAGATATTTCAGAAGTATAAATTTGGATCTAAGGATGCAAGTATCTAATGCAGTACCTAAGCAGCATTCCAGCACAGAAACACGTGTTCATCCATGCACCACAGTAATGAAACATGAAAAAAAATTGCAAGTCCATCCAGGAAAAAAGAAAAATTTAGGAAGGAGGGATAAAAAAGGAAAAGAATCTATTAATAACTTTATTTTTACTAAAATATAGTCACCTTGTCCACAACGCAGCTAGAGTTCAAAGTCACAGTTTCCCCGGGTTTTACAGAAAGTTACTTATTCACTCTACTGCAATAAATCAGTTAACCCCTGTGACACGTCCCAGGTATCCAGCACTCGTGTGAAGAACCTTGCAGCAGCCTCTGCTTCCAGACACAGAAATAATGAATAAGCTCAGCCCTGCTGTAGTGCTAACGGCCTTGATTAAACCTGAAGGAAACTGGCCTGCCAGCCAAACTAAGCATGTATTACAAGAAATAAATTTTAACCTCTGTTCTAATTCAGGCACTTGGAAATTTCACCCTGAAAACCATCTCCTGTCTCTTTCATGAATGATAATTCAGCGGGATAATGCTGCAAAAACAATCCTGCACCTGGGTGAAATTATCTCTCTGAAAAGGGCATTTTTCAACCAACAACTCGCAATAAAAATCTGAGCTGTCAATCACAGAGTAGTCACTAGTTTAAGGGCAGAAACTTTGAATGACTGCTTTATATGATAAGGAGCAGGAGTCTGACTGCAGACCCTTCCTGCCCTCTCTGATGTGGGGCCCTGGTACAGGGAGATGCACCCCCCAGGGTGCCCAGGGACCAAGGATGCTCAGGGACCAAGGATGCTCTCCAGCCAAAATGCCAATGAGAAAATCACTCAGTTGTCTTCCCTCCTCTGCAGGGACGAGGAATTGATCTTCCCAAGTGCCTGGTACCTGCACACACACTCACAGAGCCACCACCCAGGGCAACGGCAGAAAATGAGTTCATGTTTCAAACGATGAAATTAATAGGCTGGCAATAGAATATGCTATTTCCTTGTTTATTGCCTTTCAAGTCAATCCCATCGCCAGAGGTTGTCATTTTAACAACGGGGAGAAAATTAATTTGACAGAATTTTCAAGCGGCCCCCATAAGTCACAGGGAGCTCTCTGCTGCTCTGCTGCATCCCAGAAAAGGATGAGCCCCCTCCTTTTCCATCCTTTCCATCCTCTCTCCAGCTGCAGCACCTTTCCCTGGACACTCAGGAAACAGGGACCAAGTAATGCTGTGGCAAAAGTAGGCTTTCAGGCAGGAAAACCCTAACGGGATTGAAAGAGAATTTGTTTTTCACACTCATGACAATCTACCAGATTTCTTTCCTGTCAAAGAACAAACAAAAACGTTGTTGGCTGTCAGAATGTCTCTTAGTTCCTCTGATTTAAAAGAGAAGTCTCTATACTGACTAACTTTGCTCTCAAATCATACTTTTGGAGCCAAAGAGAGAAACACTTTGTTTTGGAAATGTCAAAATGAGATGTATATTATTATCGTGAGACATATATTATAAATTATATAGTTAATATTTCAATACCACCCCCACACACGCTTTAGCATTAATTCATAATTTCATCCAAGACTAAACTTCACTCTGGAAGAGCACAGCAGAGATCTCTACAACCTGTCTGCGCACACGGATCAGCGTCACAGCACCTCTTTCAATATTAAACCCCTTTCAATCAACTCAAAAATGTGCTCATTAGCAACAAACAAATCCAACCCACTGCTCAGCTGCCACCGAGGCTCTGTGTCCTCCCCAGCAGCTGGGAGAAGGAGGACACAGCTGGACAAGAGTCTCCAATCGATGGGTAGATAAAGAAGTGGCCTTTCTTTTCTCATAGGGGCAGGGATTACATTTCCCCCCCATTATAATCAGCAAGGAGATAAGAAAAAGGAGCATTTGGACAACAAATGCCTGCTGAGGAACAGGATGGGCTTAATCAATAGCCAAGCACAAAATTATCTCAGCAGATTTCAGCTCATTTCTCTAGAAAATGCAGATTCTGGGGGAAAAAAAAAACAACAACCACCAAAAAAACCCATCAAAACAAAACAAAACAACCCACAAGTAAATAAATAAAGTGATCTTCTCATCCCCAGCCCGGTGGGGAGTGGGGTCTGGACCAGCTGGTTTGCTGCCCTGGCACGGGCAGGCTCTGCTCAGGCTCGCAATCTAACATCAAAGCTGCTGGGAAGTAAATAAATAAATAAGTCGCACAAACACAACCAACCCGAGATGAAAGCTTCATTCTGAAGAAAACATCCCTCAACCTTTCCGGCCTGAATTGAGCAGATCACATCTGGCCTTTATTCTGCTCTCAGTCCCATGCGTGGCAATTCAGAGCCATTTGGCCAACTCCTCAGCCGTCTGCTAAGCAGGCCTTCTCCTCCTGCTGCCTCCTTTCAAGCTGTCTTGATAGATACTGGTTCACTCCTGTTTATGACTTTTTTTTCCCTTTTTCTAAACCATTGTAGTTTGCTTTAATGTCATTTCCTCCTACACGCTACACAAACCCGTTCAATATCGAATATTATTTCCCTATAGCTAAAATGGAAAATATAAGTGTTTCACAACCTCTGCGTGGTGATTGTTGATAACAAAGATGAAGGAGGTTTTCCATAAACATCCAGTGAGTGGAAATTCATCATTAGGAATAACAAGTTTCCTGGTTTCTGTACACAGCACACTGGCAGTGACCACAAACAGCAGCAATGCCCATCCTTTGCTCCCCATAGTCGCAGACACCACCCCAGCCCAGCTATAAATGTTTGGTCCTTGATCTACATCCAGTCAGACCTCGAGCTTCTCTTCCTTCCTACTTGGGTCCTATTCAGGAAGCAAAACCTGAATGTGAGATGGAGAAAACTCCATCTCATACAAAACTTGGGATACAGGGCAGTATTTTTCCTGCTGTGGTCATGTTCAATGTGCACTTGTGTCAATCTATTTCTCCTCATTACAAAAACAATAAAAACCAAACACTGAGGGAGGCAAGAGCAGGGGCTTGCAGCTCCTTATCAAAAGTTGAGCTTGGCCATAATGCTATTCATATGAAATGTGATATGAAACCTCCCGGGTGTCTTGATGTTCTTTATATTACAGTAAGTTCAATACATTAAGGATGCAGAAAAATCTCATCTGGGACTGCAAAGCAGCCGAGAGCCCTTGCAGATTCCCCAGGAGCTGGGAGAACAGCAAATCACAGTAGCTCTCCCAAGCAGTGGAGAAGGAAACCAATTCCATGTACCAGCTCCAGCTTTAATAAGTGTAAACCTTACAAATCTCTCTCTTGTTTTACAGCTGGTTTATCGTTGTAGTTCCTCACGGAGGAAGAACAAGGGGATGCACAGCTGGATGCAGCATCACCCCACTCCAGCCACATCACCCTCCACAGGGATGCAGGAGCACAGCCAGGGCGAGGGGACATGGACCAAGACAAGTCCTAAAAAGCTAAAAAGTCAAGGAGAAATATGGGCAACTCTCGCTGTGTTCTGAAACGTCAAAACTTGTATTTTACATGCTATTTCAATTAATTTCATTCCAAATATTGTATCATGCTGAAATATTAACTTTGTTCCACATATATGTTTAATATGCTAGAATGTGTTTTGAGGTAATTGAAAGAAAATATTTTATCCTATTAAAACTTCACAGCTACAGGAAGGCAATAATTTGGTCTTAGAGAAAGAATAAAAAAAGTTGTGAATAATTCAAATACTTTTCTTTCTTCACATAATTTTATCTTCTCATTCCAATTCCAGGTGAAAGGCTTTGAAACAACAGAAAATCCCACCGAAAGAAAATTCCAGCTCATGACTGGTTCCAGTCCTTGTTTTCACTCAAGCTTTTGCATTAGTCATTCATTAATGAAGGCCCTTCTCACATCAGGTGGTTTTGTTTATTTCAGTGTTAAAAACCTACAATTTGCAGTGAGGGAACAATTTCTGCAGCACAAGTCAAAACAGGAGCCTCTGAATTGTACCTTTCTTACAACAACAACAAAAAAAGAAATTTAGAATAATGATAAAACATAATTAAGAGAATTTTTGCTGCCTCTATAGCTAAAATGGAAAATATAAGTGTTTCACAACCTCTGCGTGGTGATTGTTGATAACAAAGATGAAGGAGGTTTTCCATAAACATCCAGTGAGTGGAAATTCATCATTAGGAATAACAAGTTTCCTGGTTTCTGTACACAGCACACTGGCAGTGACCACAAACAGCAGCAATGCCCATCCTTTGCTCCCCATAGTCGCAGACACCACCCCAGCCCAGCTATAAATGTTTGGTCCTTGATCTACATCCAGTCAGACCTCGAGCTTCTCTTCCTTCCTACTTGGGTCCTATTCAGGAAGCAAAACCTGAATGTGAGATGGAGAAAACTCCATCTCATACAAAACTTGGGATACAGGGCAGTATTTTTCCTGCTGTGGTCATGTTCAATGTGCACTTGTGTCAATCTATTTCTCCTCATTACAAAAACAATAAAAACCAAACACTGAGGGAGGCAAGAGCAGGGGCTTGCAGCTCCTTATCAAAAGTTGAGCTTGGCCATAATGCTATTCATATGAAATGTGATATGAAACCTCCCGGGTGTCTTGATGTTCTTTATATTACAGTAAGTTCAATACATTAAGGATGCAGAAAAATCTCATCTGGGACTGCAAAGCAGCCGAGAGCCCTTGCAGATTCCCCAGGAGCTGGGAGAACAGCAAATCACAGTAGCTCTCCCAAGCAGTGGAGAAGGAAACCAATTCCATGTACCAGCTCCAGCTTTAATAAGTGTAAACCTTACAAATCTCTCTCTTGTTTTACAGCTGGTTTATCGTTGTAGTTCCTCACGGAGGAAGAACAAGGGGATGCACAGCTGGATGCAGCATCACCCCACTCCAGCCACATCACCCTCCACAGGGATGCAGGAGCACAGCCAGGGCGAGGGGACATGGACCAAGACAAGTCCTAAAAAGCTAAAAAGTCAAAGAGAAATATGGGCAACTCTCGCTGTGTTCTGAAACGTCAAAACTTGTATTTTACATGCTATTTCAATTAATTTCATTCCAAATATTGTATCATGCTGAAATATTAACTTTGTTCCACATATATGTTTAATATGCTAGAATGTGTTTTGAGGTAATTGAAAGAAAATATTTTATCCTATTAAAACTTCACAGCTACAGGAAGGCAATAATTTGGTCTTAGAGAAAGAATAAAAAAAGTTGTGAATAATTCAAATACTTTTCTTTCTTCACATAATTTTATCTTCTCATTCCAATTCCAGGTGAAAAGCCTTGAAACAACAGAAATTCCCACCGAAAGAAAATTCCAGCTCATGACTGGTTCCAGTCCTTGTTTTCACTCAAGCTTTTGCATTAGTCATTCATTAATGAAGGCCCTTCTCACATCAGGTGGTTTTGTTTATTTCAGTGTTAAAAACCTACAATTTGCAGTGAGGGAACAATTTCTGCAGCACAAGTCAAAACAGGAGCCTCTGAATTGTACCTTTCTTACAACAACAACAAAAAAAGAAATTTAGAATAATGATAAAACATAATTAAGAGAATTTTTGCTGCCTCGATTAACAGGACAAGTCCCAACCCAGCAGAAAAAAGGGAAAGGCTGGGAACAGAGGCAGAGAATTGAGCTGAGATAAAAAGTGGTTCCCACATGAGGAGGATGCAAAGGAGAGTTCAATATGGTGAAAGTCCAGAAAAATATATATTAAAGATATATATAAAAATATAAAGAGGCTTTAAACAAAATGAATCACCTGAGGGATTTTGCATTGCATTATCTAGGAATTAGAAGTAAAATTGAGAAAAGATATAGAGTAAAATTGAGAAATTCCCTTTGCCTGGAACCCATCCTCTCCAGGACAAGTCAATAAAGGCCCAACATCACCAGGATTGGGACAAACGAGATCCCATCAAAGTAGTTCCCTGGGAAAGAGCCACATCAGACCGACGCCAACCCCTCACTTGCTACATTCTAGATTTCTCATTTTATTAATATGTTTTTGACTTTATCACTAAAGGACAGTCACCCAGAAGCGAGGGACATACCCAGGAGCACCCACCACAGGTCAGCTCCGCTGCAAAACCAACAAGTTGTAAAGCGAATACGTTAATGACCTAATGCATTACAAAGCTTGCCGTGTAATAATGCCATGTATAAATAACAGGCTGCAAAGGTCGTTAAAGCAAATCAAAAGTATAGATTAGCCCATAAAACCCCTTTAATTTCTCCAATATTCTGATACGTGGAAAGAGTAACCTCAGTAAGCGAGTAGATGCAGGCACTCGGCAGCACCGTTGGGGTTTCAGCATCTCAGAGCAGAGGTTTGTTTCCACCTTTTGTGTTATTGGTGCCATTTTTCACATGGTAGTCCTCCAAAAGGAGAGATGTTGCTGTCAACTGCAGCCCTATTTCCACAGTAGGCTCCCAAAAAGGCCAGATCCAGCACAGCTGCTCTGCCAATTCCTGTCTCAGCACCCAAGTCCCCTTTTATGACCCCATGAGTTCAACCTGGTACCACCATGGGGCCATCTCCCACCCCTTCTGGGGTGTGTACGCGACAGGCAATCATTACAGGCACAGCTCTCCAGTGGCTCCAAGTCACTTGGAGATATAGAAGCAAAGTTCTCATGATAAAGCATCCCTTCAGCAAAAAAATCTTTGTCAACTGGAGGGAAAAGCAGCTGCTTCTCACGTTGTCCCCAACAACCTAAATGGTTATTCCTGCTTCACCAACCATCATCCCTGGAAGTGTTCAAGACCAGGCTATATGGGGCTTTAAGCAACCTGGTCTGGTGGGAGGTGTCCCTGCCCAGGGCAGGGGAGTTGAAACTGGGTGATCTTTAAGGTCCCTTCTAACTCTAACCATTCTGTGATTCCATGAACCAAGAGCACATTCACACAGTTTTTGCTTTCCATGGAAGCGCTTCACCTTATCTACCACGTCTGGTATTTCTATTTACATATTTCCCAATTAAATTTTATTTACTTAAGTTTACCTACAAAAATGTAATTACATTTTTCCCTTAACTAGATGCATTTTCCATGCCAACATGGCATTACGCATGCAAGAAAGACAGACGGGAGAACAGGTGAGGAATAACTCACCTACATCAGTATTTTGCAAATCATCTCCTCCCTCCACAAAGCTGGCCAATGTTAACAGATACAGTTCCTGCTCAAAGACAGACACCAAGTCCTGACCCAAAGGGGATGTTTGTGGTCTGACTTCCCATTTCACAGCAGAGGAATCTTTACAGCCCAGCAAACTATTTTATGCCCTCCTATATTCTCCAGATGAAGAACAGGGTTGACTTGTCTACCACCTTTTAAAAAAGGGATGCACTACCAAGGAGGGTAAAACGAGAATCTCCCAGGAAAGGCTTCATGTTTTACCTCGCAGAAGATCAGATAATTTAAGTCACGTTGCATGTGTTAATAAAAGCAATTCCTTAAGTTACTCTTTAGTATAAGAAGTGTCTGGTATAGCAAGTGAATTCAGCAATTAATATTAGCCATAATCTTACTGCACCAATTTTTCTAAAACAATTTTTTTAAGAACTACAACTTGTGCTGAAAGCACATTTACATTTTATTACCCTTAAATGCCTAACTACCATAACTAATGTTTAATTAATAAATATCTATCTACTGCTGCTACCTTAAATCTCGCAATTTATATGCAATTCCTTCTTGCCACTGAGTATTGCTCCTTCTTAAGCAGTACTGTAGGAAGGAAAGGATCAAAGTTAGGAAAAACAGGTTTAACTCATGGTGTCTCATAAGCCACAGTTAAGCTATAAAGTTTATAGGTCTTATTTAAAGGTGGAATCTGGGGACAAAAATCTTAGTATGTTCATTTGGCCAATCTTCCAGATTGCAAATCTCTGCTGGACACATCCATTTCCAAGACTTCTTCAAGGCAGCAGAAAATTTTCAGTGCTACTTGGGAATCCTCATCCCAGCCCACCTGGAATCAACCTCTAAATGACAGGGGGATTTAGGGGGCTGGGTTCTTTTTTTGTTGTTGTGCTTTGACTGGGTTTGAATTTTGGGGGAAGTTTAGGGTTTTTTTTATGGGTTTGTTTGTCAGGTTTTGATTTTTTAAACACTCAGACACTATTATTCCCTTTTTTATTATTTATTTATTGAACATGCCAGTAACTCACTGAGTTTATAGCTATCGAAGCATGAAGGCTTTTGGACTAATTTGAATTAAAATGAGACATTGTGGATAATATTTGTTTGCTCCCAGGCCTTCACAATGGAGCCTTCAGGAAGAAAAAAAAAAAGAAAAATAGAAAAATTGCACAAAAAAATATGAATTAGACTTCAAAGTGGTTATAAACAGACTCTGGCTAAAGGCCTTACCTGGAGTTGCTGTTTTTTCAAATGCAAATATCTAAGACATTTAACTATGCATGAAGCAGACCTCAAGTGCTTTCTATTGCTTCAAATGCTCTCTCCCCAAATCCCATTTCCTAAATGCTTGCGCCTTTCAGGTGGCAGCTGATTTAGCAGCTCCAGCTTGCTTTTCTTGGAGATAAGTGATGCTCAGGCTGGGAGCTGTGGCACCGCTCCCCAGAACCAGCCCCATTTGTTCTCCACCTTCCCACTGGTGGTGGCCCACAAAGCCCAAGGAGGTAAATCATCCTCCCTGGCCCTCATCCCACATGCTCTGCCAGATATCAAGTTAATAAATGCGGTTTCTAATGACAATCACATCAACAGAGCTACATTGCTGGGACTGATAACACAGTAGTGGAAACCCAGTAAGAGGCAGAACAGTTTGGCTGCTTTTAAAAGGAAAGTAGCACAGTCAATGGAAATCTCAAAATGCAGCCAAAAGGAGGAAAGCAGAACTGACAGCTAAGAATCAACTCTTGCTCTATTTTTTTTTTTTTTTTTAAGACGTCAGCAAAGGTTACAACCTGCTGCACGGCAGCTGTGGACACAGCTGTCATTTCGGATTTGATTTCCTGATATCTGCTTTTGAATTAGGCAGACTTCAAAACTGATTAGGAACAGGCTTTTCTTCTGCAAATGCTTATCCCAAGAAATGCTTTCTCACAAGTCGTACAGCCTTACAACCCCTTTGGCTAGCTCTAGAGATACATCAAAAAAAATACAACCCTGTAATCACAGCCTTTTTATCTTGGCAGGTCCTACCCAAGTGCTCAGTAGTCCAAATTCTCCACCGCTATCAATAGCCTTAACAACTAATACTCGGTAATTTTCCAAAACTCCTTTCAAGCCTTTCAGGAGCTTACTTGTATGAAATATTAACAGGAAAAATGTTGTGAAGTACTAATAAATTTGTCTCTCTCCAGCCCTCTAACAGAGATGAAGAGCTGTAGAGCAAGTTTTCAAGTTCTCTTTCAGTCCCTGTGGGTCTTTGGGATGTTGGTGGCCCAAGGGCACCGACCCACTGTAAGCAATGGTCCTTCAGCCCCAGATGTTCTCCAGCCCAATATCCAGCTCTTTCAGTCCCTGTGGGTCTTTGGGATGTTGGTGGCCCAAGGGCACCGACCCACTGCCAGCAATGGTCCTTCAGCCCCAGATGTTCTCCAGCCCAGTATCCAGGGATATCCTAGCTTCGTGCTGAAGCAGTCAGCCACCTCTCAGAGACAAGCAGTCAGGTTGATAAATGTGTTTAGCTGCCTAAAGATGCAGAAAAGCACCCAGGGAGAGCTGCTGAAATCCTTTAAGTGAGTAACTCCAATTTACTCTCTCATTGGCACATCTCGTGAACCCTGCGCATCTGGCAGCAGAACTGGTCAGAAAGAGAGCAAAAAAAGAACATTTCAGTGTGTGCAAGTGCTACCTCTCTACCGCAGGGCACCTTCTTTCAAGGTTAAAAAGGCAGCCACCAGCTCCATATGCAGGGAATGCACCCTTCAGTCAGCAGCGTGCAATAATAGAGACCATCCATTTTCCACAGACAAGAGCGCAAAGCTAAGGTGTCTGCACATTTAATTGAGATTATGGTTGGAATTAATTATAAGATTAACAATCTCCTAAAGTGATATGACAGAGCAATACCCATAACTGCAGTACAGGTTTGATAGGACTATAAGGTCATAAAAAATTGCCGTTGAAGTACATGTGAATGAAAAGAAAATGACACGTGACACTCCTGGAACGAGACGGTCAGCAAGTATGTTTGTATGGCCCAAAACTTTAAGTTCTAAAATGTAAGAGATATTTAAAAATGTGTCAAAAAAAAAAAAAAAAGTAGACCAAGATTAAACCCAGGTAGTCAGAACCAAGGAAAGGGCAGGACTCATCAGATGTGTGAAAAGCTAATCCTACAGGAGCAGCAACAGAAGGATGCAAAATTAACAAGTCAAATTGCTCATTGTTTGTGTAGGTTGCCTGAGTTATCACACTATAAAATTTGAGGGGATAAAAATCCATTACAGCTATTCTGTGTACCCTGCTCTGAGGATTCTTTGTCTAAAAGAACCATATTTTAATCTATTTGCCAAATGTTTTCAATACAGTCCTTTTAATACAACACTGTGTTGAGAATTGCAGATTGAAAGGGAGGTTTGGTGCATTATTTCTATTGTTCAGTTCTTCAGCTTTTACACCTTGACAGACGAAACAACACGGCAAGGGAAGACAGCCCTTCCACATGAAGCGTTAATAAACTTATAATAATAAAACGTTTCTCCAGGCATCAAATCCTGCCCCTACTGAGGACACTGGAGCTTTACCATTAACTTCAGTGGGACTGAGACACAGCCTCTGGCTATATATTTCATATAAATTACATTGCTATTAGACTTGACTCCCAACAGAAATTACATTCATACAAGCTCCAATCCAATACTCATGACCTCCGAAACATTTCCAAATATTTTCTTCTTGCTTCCATTCACATGCACAGAGGATGGCTTTTTTTTTTTCCTCTTTAAGTACTAAAGCAATTAAGACAAATTATTGAGATTAATTTTTTCTTCTTTCAGGCTTACATCAGGAGTTGCATACAGCAAGTCTATTTTAAAAATCAAAGTTTTGATCTCTCCAGGCTTGGGATGGAGAGGTCAGGGTCAGCCTGGAGCCTCCCTTCTTGGAAGCAGCCAAGCACATCATCAACTGGCTTGATATCAAGTGGAGATAGCTCCTGCTTCAGGAGAAGCACTAAAAAGTGTGGTTTGTGCACAGACCTGAAAGCCATCATAAATCATACTTCAGTTCTGCCTTCAGGCCAGGAAGACTAGATTTCCCCTCCCCAACCTGATGACTTGGCTGTGCCCCACTCGCAGACAGTGTGGGGAAGCCAGATCTCCAGCAAACATCAGCTCCAAAGTCTCCTATAAATCAGTGTGAACTTCTGCATCAGACAAAGCACACAACTTCACCCACATTGAATGGAGCAGCCAGGACTTTTACAAGGCAATGGCCATATACTTTTTGTCTAAACCACCACCCAACACACCTCAACTTCAGCATAAGGAACCTCTTAGACACCTGGCAACTCTGTTGAAACCAACCACTCACAGGCTTTGGGAGACTAAGGAGCATGTCTAACCTCTCCTGACTGAGCTTCAAAGCTAAAAGACATTTTAAAATACTTTAAATTGGATGGAATAATAGTTCTATTCAACAGGGGAAGGCAGGAATCATGACCAGGATCTGCCAAGATTGTCTCCATCTCCCTGATGCTGCCTGGTGAAGTACCAACCCATCCACCTCATAGTAGGGAGCATGCAGTTCGGGGCAAGGTATTTCTTTAAACTGAATTTTCCTCATGAATTGTTACTTGTAGGTGAAATCTTAGCCCTCTGCCAAGCTTCAATATCTCCTTTTACAACAAAACAAACCCCTGGTCTGTTGTTCTGAGTTTATATCCAACTCATTCTAAGAAAATTAGATCTGGAAAAGAATGAAAATCAGCTGCCCAGCAAAGCAAAATTCAGCTCTCTGCATATGAAATTAAGTTTTATATTACATTTCTAAATACCACCTTCTTCAGCCTCCATTCTCCAAGACCATGTTCCAGATACCTCCAACGTTGAATGGTTAATCAAGCAACCCAGGGAAAGAAGTGAGTCAGCAGTGTATCTATATTGCAGGATGCTGTAGTTACCCAAAGCAGCTTTAAACAAGATACCAAGTGCTAAAAATGGTGAATTAATCTATGTTAGGCTCCCTGCTTTAGCAGTTAGACAGGTCATTTAAAGCTATTGCAAGTATCTTTACACTACTTTCTCACAATTCATCCTGTAAAGCAGTACATTCTAATTACTATTTGCTTTGTCTTCTGTTTAGGGCTTTACCCATTAAGTGGTGGAAAATCAAAAGGATGCACACAGTAGTTATTCTTTTGTCTTCACTGCTATTAAATTGCTTCTCTAGCTTACGTCAACGTGTAAGTAATTGTGCCAACATGTAAGTATTTATGTGCTTAACTAAGAAGAACATTAAAACAAAGAAACAACGCTAGTTGTTTAGATGCCAACTAGAGACATCGTGGTCTGCAGACATTTTCCTGCCATTTACAAGCAAAGAGGCACTTCATTTCTTCTGTTTTTCAGATAACCTGCCCCCCTCACCGATTCCCTGCGTCCCCACACCTGACAGTCCCTTGATGCTCTGACTTCTGGTGCCTTGAGGGTTTTCTACCCCTCAACAAATTCACCTTTATTCTGCATCATCCCTGGGTTACACTATCGTGCACGCAAACAAACTGCAGATGGATCTAGATCATCAGAATGGTCTTTTCCTCCCTCCTCCTCTTGACTCTTGCAATGTTGGCATTCAAGCAGTCGGTGGGACCTGGGGACAAGCAGGACATCTCCTTTGCTGTCACAACGCCCGGGGTACGCACAGGGCAAACAAGAAAACAAATGGGCTGGGGAAGTTTCTTGCCTACGCAGCTCAGCTCAAAGGCACCAACTGGGACAACCTGCAGACTCAAACAAAAGCTGAATCCTTGTTTCCCCTCCTCTGCTCTCTCATGCGGGACACACCTTTTTGCACAATGTGCCCCCGGGGGCCGCGATGATGGGTTAGCCAATTACACCGGGAGAAGAGGAATTTGATGAATGGATCATTTTTGGTGCACTCTGCACTTTTGACTCATAAATTCCACGGAAAACAAGGTAAATGGAGCATAACTTATTAATGAACAGAGCCCTAAATATCAAATGATCTGCTGTGAATCATCAGCTGGAATTGGAGAGCCTTCATATCACGCTAGTTATAGCATCCTGCAGTGGTTCAGCAACGCACAAACTCCACAGCCCCCTGGAAAGTCTTACAAGATAATCTAGGAAATAAAACCCTGCTTTATTTAAAGCACGGTGCAGCGAGGAGCTTGCCAGACCTTCAAACTGTGACCTCCAGAGAGGGTGATCTTTGCGAGCCTCACCTTGCATCGCAAGCCTGGAAGCACCATTAAGCCCGTGATGGATCGAGAGCCTTGCAAGAAGCACACGCACCCTAAATCTCACCAGAAAGCCAGGGGAAATTCAGACAGCTCCAAAGAGGGACTCCAATGAAATCTCTGTGCAGTGGGGAAACTGGGGAGCAAGAGCTTTTCACACCACATCACTTCTGCACCTTCACTGATGGGTCAAAATGGACAATCCTACCTGGTTTCCAAGTCTACAGAGATCCAGATTTAGCCTGAATCACCACATTGATTATTCTGATTATTACCTTGCACCTCAGGGCAAGGTAAAGAACATGGAGGACCTTCTTTTCCAACTTTCTAAAAGGCTTGGGGTTTATTTTTTAGTTGAAAAAGCATGGAAGAAAGTGAAAGAACAAGGAAAGAATCAAACAACAAAGAAAAACCATGCACCCAGCTATTTCTCAGATGATCCCTATCAGCACAAGGATCACCCATACATAGATGAGTGTGAGCACACAGATGCCCACACACTCACTGTTCACTAGTCATGAAGAAATACCTGGTCTGGGCATTCTTCTCATCGCTGTTCTGGTTTTGAAGTAACCAGTTCGTTTCTACGCTGCTTCTTTCACAATACAATCTACTAGCATCTCCAGAACTTCTCTTTTTTGCTCTTTTCCAGTTTCTTTCCTGCCTAATCTTTTCTAAGTGTTCTCAAGCCTTTGGCTGCAACTCTGCCTCCTGGTACTGAGCTTCAGATACTTGTGTGCTGTGGAAATATCTTTAAAGAAAGTTTTTCTTTCACCTGTATTGACAGAAGTAATAATAATAATAAAGAGTGCCCACTTATCTAAACGCCATTTCTTCCTGTATGTGTAGGAATATGTTATCTATCAACTGTCATCCCTCTAAATAGGCTTAAAGTGAGTTTCTCCTGCACCTTTTCTTGCAGTAACCCCTGTCTGTATTCTCCTTTCTTTCCTACCCTTGTGCACATCACCTTGTTCAAGTGAACTGTCTGCCAAAATTCCAACAGGCAGATAGCAATTAGAACACAAAAGCAAAAGAAACTACTACTGCTTGATGCTGTGATATTTAAAATATATTTCTATAAGACCTTTTTTGCTGAAGGCTCTGAGACCACCCTCTTATTGACCACACATAAGGCTTTAGCTGCACCTGACAGGCAGAGCAAGTTTCTAGAGACTATTAAGTAAAGCAAAAATAACTGGACAAATTATTGCAATTTGCCTGAAAAACCAAAAAATGGGGGGCGGGGGTGGGAACCACACCCACACAACCATAAATTAACCACTGAAGTCAACAGAAAGAATAACTTTCCACCAGCAAGATGTGAACTCCTCTCAAAGGGAGCTGGGAAGCATCTTCCTAAGTCAACAAGGGAACACAGTTACTCAGGCAAACCTGAGTATTTCCCCCTTTCTGATATAATGGCATATTAGTAAATAAAAATTAAAAATGCAAAAGACAGACCAGCATGAGAAATTCAGAAATTAACAACAACTACATCTAAAGGAAACCCTTTCTTGCCTGACTTGAGTATCTTTATAGAACACTGACTTCATGTAGATCTTCCTGGAGATACTGTCACCACTCACAGGAAAAAGGTCTTACTCATTTTGTCATCTTCAAGTGAGTTTTTCATAGGTGGCCTGAGATAATACATGGTGTTTACTTAGGTAGCATATGACAGATAAGCAAGATTTGCTGCTAATTCCCCAAAATTGATGTGCTGAAAGTGTTTTTTGCTAGAAACGTAAGGGAGGAGCGTAAGGCTAAAGTTACCCATCTACTTGACTAATGGGAGCTGTTTACCTTGGTATCCCCTTCCACAACTGGCCCTGCCTTCCCCAGCATCACCCTGACAGAGAGGAAAACAGGGTTAATGCATTAAATTGAACAGCGAGATTACACGGGCTGCCTCTCCGAGACAAAGCGTATTAACTACTGGCTCATTCCACTTCTCTTCAAAATTAGAATTAAAAAGTCACTAGCCAATACCTGCAGAAAACAAATTGCATCCCCAGAGCTATCCAGTACCTGTGCTTTGTCCACAGATGCCATTGAGAACCAAAGCCATGAGCAAGAAAGGAGATGGTACGAGCAGCTCTTTGACTTAGGGAGGGGAAGCAGAGACTCAGAGAGACAAAGTACTCCCAACCCCAGCCAAGGAACCTTTTCACATCACCTATTTCCCTCAAATCCATCACTCTTCTCACACCTAGAGGAGAAATGCACTCCTTGCGTGTAAAGGAGGAGACAGAAAATCAAGAAGGAAAAAAAAAAACCACCTGGACAAAACCAAAGCCCCAAAACACAACTGATCTTATCACTAGCAATCAATCATCTTAAAGATCTCTTTGGGGGTGCTAAATTATCAGAGACGGCACCAGGGACAAGCTACTATCTCTCCTCATGTATGTTTTGGTGATTTCAGGAGTGGTCAGGTGTGCCAAGATCTATCTTTCTGACCCACTCCAAGGACTGCCTTCATTCTTCATTTGCCAGATCACATCTAAAACAGAAAAATGCAGATTTCCATGGCAGCAGCAGGTGCTACCTGGATAGATCCGGGCTGGTGAGAGCACTCCTAATGTGGGAACACAGCGTTCCCCCCACCATTTCCCTCCAATATTGTCAAAGCCTTTGCACAGCATCACTCAACACCCCTGTGCTGGTGCAAATACAGAAAAAACCCACCACAGTTTGAAAAAGCAAAATTATTTTTTCTTCCCCTTTTTGTATTTAGAATAATGGCTTTTCAACAACCCAAATAGAAACCTGCGTTAATGTGTTTCCATGGGCAAAGCTTGAGAACACTCTAAATTGCCTTGCTTAATGGACTCGGGAATTCAGTTATCCATTTGGAAATTTCAGTCCTTTAAGCGAGACCGAGTCAAATGGTTTAGTCCTCAGGAAGCACACACACGGTTTTCACAGCTCTGTGGGTATCATTATTTATGTCTGTTGAATTTGATGGAGCAAACACCTCTTGGAATGCAGGATCTGTCCCTCCAGCAGAAAGGCACTACCATCCCTTGGCACCCCAAGGGACTCTGCAGGCTCCCCATCCTTCAGGGCTCCACATAATTTTAATCAGCACAGAAAAACTAGTAAAGGACCAGCAGGCATCCACATCTGGCTCTAAATGTACTGTAATGACCAACAGCTTGAGTGTGTTTTTAAGATATTCCAAAGAAATTCAACTCATTAGACTGTTTTCCCTTCCACCGGCAGGGAGTGGAGGAGGGACAGAGCTGGCCACACCACACCACCACCCTGGGGACAGCCTGGTCCCCAGCCCAGACTGGCAGAGGGACACAGCCCCAGCCATCATCACCCCCTGCCCAGCCATCATTCCCCCCCATGATGATGCTCACATGAGCCAGGGGTGAAAAACTCAGTCTGCTGTGTCTGCCCTTGTGTCCAGAGCAAAACAGGATCCAAAGGTGATGCTCATCTCTCTATTACATTTTTATATTTTGTATCTATTTTTAAACCCATTAATTAAAACGAGAGCACAGACCATTCTGGATGGGACCAGCTACTGGCTCAGGTTTGGATTTTCTCAGCTCTGGGGAGATTAGAAGATGACAGTATGAACTGGTGTCTTGGGAGGGGGGTGCTTCTTCCTAAACACCTTCACTCATTGCTTTAATTGCTGAGACATAGGAGGAGATTTAACACCACATACTACCTGCAGGTAAGTAATACCTGTATAGGTAAACTAACATCCTTTGCAATTCATATAAAGTATAAAAGTTGCAAGAGAGCACAGGTTCCAGATCCGATTACTGCTAATTTACAGAAGTGTGCAAACATGGGCATATACATCCCCTTATGCCAGTAATAAAACACACACACCCACAGCTGGGACCTAGAGCAAAACTAAAACGTACTGAAAATACTTAATTTCTTTCCCTCTGTGTACCTTAACTGCTCAGAGGGATATTTTTTTTTCCCCCACTCAAAATTGAAATGAGAAGGAAAATAAAAAAATAAAACAAAAATCACTTCTAGGATTAGATCCTGAAAGCCAGATTCCAGCTGGGAGCTCAGGCACCTGCGGAGCTGTATTTATAAATGAAAGCACTGACATGACTTTAAATACAGTGTCATCAGAAACTTAATTATACAGCAGCAAGTCTCTAATTGGAAGTCACAGAGTAATATATTGGCTTTGTCATGTGATTTGACACTCTCCAAACTGCTTTCCCAGGGTTGTTTGTGTTATCTGTCCGGGGTTTGAACAGTGGTGTTTGTTTGCAGGCTGCGGTGGGATTAGCCCTATTTATCTTCACGGGCTTTGTTTTCTTGAACACAGTCTCCATTCGCAGGGATTTGTTTCAATGCACCAGAAAAAGCCTCCACTTTGCTTCACCCAGCCCAAGACGGGTACCTTGGGTACCCCCCAAAAACCCCCACCACATTCAAGCTGGCACGTGAATGTCCCACCAGGAAGACGAGCTCAGAAACACCAGCTTTGCCCCAAAAAACCCTTCAATGCTCCAACCCCTCCAAGCTTCATGGCATGGGGTTCCTCTTTCCTCTGCAAACACAGGCTGAGTAAGCCTTGCCAGAGATTGGCAAGAAGGAAAAAAAACACCAGGCTGAAGATAAATGGGCTGTTTAATATCTGCATTACAGGGCCTGGGGAGCCCATTTCTTCCCCTCAATTACTTTTTTGTGCCCCACACTCCATATTGCATATTTTCATTCTTCTTTATTAAACGTATTTTTCAGTAACTTCTGCACTTTGCCTACCCTGGGGCTGCTGGATCCTCACCTGAGAGGTCCTACAGCACTTCTGCAAAACCAAGACTGAGAAGGGATGGGCAAAAAAAAAAAAATAATGAGATTTGCCTTGTTCGGATTTACCTCCCAGCTCCTGATGGACTGAAAAAAAACACTTGTGTGCTAAATCTGCCATCCTCAGCATGGTACCCTTCACGTTTTAGTTTGGAGGATGTCTCCTCCCTCTCGTTTCCTACCATATGCCCTTCAACCACGTGGACTTCTTTAAAAAGATTTCCATAGCTATATATTGTGGGAGGCTGCATCTAAAGAAATGTGGCCTAAAAATGTTTGGACACTTTTTAAAGTATCAGAAATAAAGTGGTGGGAATTCCAGCTGGGCACACACATGGTGCCATTGCATGATGTGCTGGAATAAACCCAGTCCTGTCGGGGTGAAAATAAATCATGTTTCATTTCTAGTTCGTGGGAACCCACCCAGTGAGCAGGAGGTGGGATGGAGGAGATGTGTGCATGTGAGGGTGAAGTCTAGAGGGAAGAAAACTCATGTTTCCTCTAAACATGTACCCATGATAAATCAATTAGAAAGTTTTAAAAGCAGCATCATTTCACACTGAAACATTATTTCCAGAAATTAAAATCGAGTCTTCTGTGAAAATCTGAAAGGTTATTTCAAACTTTAAGAAAGTAGTCTAGAGAACAGCTCTGAAGAAAATACTTAAAGAATTAAAGGTACATCCTCAGTGACCCTGGTTTTCCACCTAGTCATGTTGTCATTTGGCTGAACCTCTGCAGATCCAGCAACGCAACTTCCCTCTCCTCCTTGGGACGCTCTCTTGGCTGCTGAAATACTCTGTCTTAAAATACAGACACCAGCTTGTGAGCAGTTATTTCACTTTCCAAATCCCATTCTCTCTTTAAACGGAACGTGTATGATTTAAACAGCCGTTGGGTTCCCTGGACTTGTGTTTTTTTAATCCAGGCATCCTTTTGGTGTCACCGATATGTAGATACAGAATATTCTAAGTTGGGTCTCTCACATTTGAAAATCATTTAATGCATCTCTCAGTCACACTGTACATCCACAAGACTTCCCAATTAGTTGAAAGAAAGACAAAATAACACTAATCACCCTTGTGTGATGCTCGCATTTCATCCTCTAGTTGCTCAGCCTGATGCACCTCCTGCCTGGGATATCCTCCCCATGTCCCCCTCCCATTTGCCCCTCTTTTCCCCTCCTTTCCAGCTCCTCCAGCTGTGGAAGATCCATAGGATCTCCCCAATCCAGCTGTGCTCCTGCTATTCCCCTAACACCCAGAGGCTGGTATCTGCGATGCCAAGTATTGAAGCAGGAGATTACAGAACTGCAATTATTTGAGCTGGATGCTTCCAGCCTGACTGATTTGGCCTGTCATTTAAAAAAAAAAAAAAAAAAAAAGAAAGGAAAAAAAAAATAATCAAAAAAATCTCCTTGTTTCCAAACACAGTTGGGAGAGATATAAACACACAGCCCCTTGGCAGGGCTCCAGCCGGCGTCGACGGCGCTGTGCCGCACACAGCATCGCAAGAGAGATTTTTCCATGGCTAAAAAAAAGAGATAACAATGAAATTGATATTACATCTTAAACTGGGGGTTATGAAAAGCCGAGACAATAAATCCACTCAACTTCAGATAGCCTGAAGAAACGTGACCTTTTCCCTCCCATTTATAACCCAGAAGACTGAAATGAGCACCCAATCCAATTACGTTCTATTTTTATTTACCTAATCTACCAGCAGATGGCCTTTAAATTTTCCTAATTTTGGAGATCTGCTCAGGCAGAACTGGCAGTGTGACTCGCATCCCCCCGTAGGGAAGGGTTTGACGACAGCCCCACTCCAGCCATCACTTGGTTATTGCCTTCCCAGGCCTCCGCTCATCAGACCCTTCCCTTGTAATTAGATACATATATTTTCTTTGTCTCCCTATTGGATTATGAGGTATTTAAGGCAGGTATCATCTTTTTAAACTACGATTGTACAGTATCTAACATAAGCAGAGTCTAACCCTTGGCTGGAGCTCCTAATCACCACGGTAATGAAAAAAATTTCATTTTCAGTAGAAATTGAAGAGTCAGTTCTCAATTAACTGGGGTAACCAACGTATGAATACCTAAAGTATAGTGAAAATATGGTTTAAAAAGGCATGTAATCTAAACTGAACACAATACGCTTTTATAGTTTATTTAGAAAATTTAATTATTGAATGAAGCCACACTCCCTTTGCTGTGTCAGCTCTATCGACCACATGCCTGCGGAAAGGCTCAAGCTCGTGGATCCCACTGGAAACTTTTCCTTTTGTTTCCTTTTTTCCAGTTCTTTATAAACATTTTTGGATAGAATCCCCTGCCCCGTTCCAAAAGGAAACACTCACTACAGCCAAGGGTAGGTCAGAAACACCCTCTGTGGCAGCAGCAACATCTTGGGCAGCTTAAACCACCCATAACCTGATAGCCTGCACTAACAGAAAATACTAAGTACCCAGAAGGAAACATGACATCAACATTTGCTCACAATTCACTGGTTATTTTAGGCTTCATTTTCTTAACTGGCTATAGAGCAGAAGTGCCTCTCAAGGCCAAGGACACACTTTTTGATGCTTAATTGTTGAACTCACAAACTCTTTGTGGGCTTGAATCCCACTGATCTGGTTGTACCTGAACACCATGACTCAGTGCTGAATTATTCCCCAACCGTATCCATGCATAAATCAGAATCTGTCTCTGTTTCCTTCCAACTTCATCTCTTTAACAAACGCTGTCACAAAATGCATTTCAAGGAGGAAAAATCACCTAATTCATGGACAGATGGTGGCATAGGAGCATTGCATTTCCTCCCCAGCGCACTGATTTCCTTCCCTGGTCCTTCCTGCACAGAAGGTGGCGAAGCACTGATAAAACAGGCAGCCAGATGACAGCCCAAGGAATTGGGAATGAGCAACACAACTGGAAAATCAACACAGCTCAGGGAAACACCAGGAGAGGGAGCCAAGCCTCCAAAACCTGTTGGCTTGAGAGGCTTGGGTTTTCTCTCCCCATTTAGCTGGTGTCAGATAGAAACAGGTGGCATTTGGGGAAGTTTATCCAAAACTAACACATTTTCTCTTGCACGGCAGCAAACACAGGGCATTCTGGTACCACCTGAATGGAAAACATATGGGGATGGAGCCCAATAGTCCCACTCCTGTAAAAACCTTATCTTGGGTCCTACTTGAGTCCGAGCCTTCCCCATGCCCCTTTTTACCCATCAACTGCATCTATTGCCAAGGCCACACTCCCAGGTTATTGCATGATGTGCCACAACACACTAAAGTCTGATCACACCAACCCCAGCACACGGAGCTGCTCCTGAGGAAGTGTGGGCTCCCTCATCATCGATGCAGAGCCAATACCCTCAGGATAGAAGATGGTTCTCCTCTTTTCAGGAAACACAAGAGCAGGGACGGTCAGGCAGAGCCGCACACCAGCCTGCCCCACCATTCAGACAGCACTGCAATTTTCTGAAACACTGTGATTTTGTGGGAGGATAAGAGCCTTGGCATCACCAGAAACTGAAAAGCTTCATCAGCCACCACTGTTGGCAATGCTGAGCTTCCTCCTGTGGCTCAAAGCCATCTCATCGGCGTGAGCCCACGGCTGGCTCTTTCAGCCCCCAACAGCAGGTCTCGTGGTAGCCTGCAACTATTGAAACTCAGTGAATGGCAGGATGAAAAATTTGGATTATTTATTGAATTTAAATCAGAACTTAGCTTCGCAAATAAAGCCTACAGGATTTGGCTCCGTAGCAAATTTGGGAGTGCTCCTGAAAGATCCCCTTCCCATAAGATAAAAGGAAAAATAATAGTTTATGTCAGCTGCTTAAAAGAACCAAAACAAACCAAAACACAAAGCCACACGCAAGGGCCTTGAACTGCTAGCTGACGAGAGAGAATAAGAAGCCAAGCTAAAAAAAAAACATCTTATTTGTTTGTTTATATACAAGCATGAAGATAAATTCACATCTGTTCAGGACTAGCTACCATCAGGAGTATAATTTCTAGGTTATTTTAGCCTTACCATTCACCTCAGCTAATTTACACGGCTGTAGCAGCTACAGAAAGGTTCACCATGCAAATAAGTTGGTACCTGTGTGGGATTGTAACATCCACCCTGAGATGACTTAAGTGTGCAGCTGAACTGTGTGGGGAGATGGGCCACACCACTAACACCACAGAACTACCCTTCCTTGTTCTGGAAATGACCTGGTGACTCCTGCACAGCATCCTGTTTTCACAGCTGAGGTGTCACCTCCTGGGTATCAGCTTCCCAAGGCAGTGGGGTAAAGACTCTGCATTAAGTCTCCTTCCATCTTCAGGAACAAACCTCCAGAAGCCTTTAAGCAACATTAGAAGTTCATTTATTGCAAGAATATTTCATCTGTAACCAAGCCACGAGATACCAGAGGGGTTGGCCACCCTCATCTTTCAATGCTTTGACAAGCTTCTTCTTATCTCCACATAAAAGGGTCCCTGACATGTCCGAGTGTCCTCTTCCAGACGGCTCCCCCCTATCTGAGGAAACCCAAACGCCTGTTGTGAGCCCAGCCTGGCTGTGATAGTCACTGTCAGGGGGACACATCCACCCTCCAACCATGTCCGCACAAGGTCATCTCCAGGGGCTGCTCAGCTGCACCTCAGAGGATGAGCATGATGTGCTGGAATAAACCCAGTCCTGTCGGGGTGAAAATAAATCATGTTTCATTTCTAGTTCGTGGGAACCCACCCAGTGAGCAGGAGGTGGGATGGAGGAGATGTGTGCATGTGAGGGTGAAGTCTAGAGGGAAGAAAACTCATGTTTCCTCTAAACATGTACCCATGATAAATCAATTAGAAAGTTTTAAAAGCAGCATCATTTCACACTGAAACATTATTTCCAGAAATTAAAATCGAGTCTTCTGTGAAAATCTGAAAGGTTATTTCAAACTTTAAGAAAGTAGTCTAGAGAACAGCTCTGAAGAAAATACTTAAAGAATTAAAGGTACATCCTCAGTGACCCTGGTTTTCCACCTAGTTGTGTTGTCATTTGGCTGAACCTCTGCAGATCCAGCAACGCAACTTCCCTCTCCTCCTTGGGACGCTCTCTTGGCTGCTGAAATACTCTGTCTTAAAATACAGACACCAGCTTGTGAGCAGTTATTTCACTTTCCAAATCCCATTCTCTCTTTAAACGGAACGTGTATGATTTAAACAGCCGTTGGGTTCCCTGGACTTGTGTTTTTTTAATCCAGGCATCCTTTTGGTGTCACCGATATGTAGATACAGAATATTCTAAGTTGGGTCTCTCACATTTGAAAATCATTTAATGCATCTCTCAGTCACACTGTACATCCACAAGACTTCCCAATTAGTTGAAAGAAAGACAAAATAACACTAATCACCCTTGTGTGATGCTCGCATTTCATCCTCTAGTTGCTCAGCCTGATGCACCTCCTGCCTGGGATATCCTCCCCATGTCCCCCTCCCATTTGCCCCTCTTTTCCCCTCCTTTCCAGCTCCTCCAGCTGTGGAAGATCCATAGGATCTCCCCAATCCAGCTGTGCTCCTGCTATTCCCCTAACACCCAGAGGCTGGTATCTGCGATGCCAAGTATTGAAGCAGGAGATTACAGAACTGCAATTACTGGAGCTGGATGCTTCCAGCCTGACTGATTTGTCCTGTCATTTAAAAAAAAAAAAAAAAAAAAGAAAGGAAAAATAATCAAAAAAATCTCCTTGTTTCCAAACACAGTTGGGAGAGATATAAACACACAGCCCCTTGGCAGGGCTCCAGCCGGCGTCGACGGCGCTGTGCCGCACACAGCATCGCAAGAGAGATTTTTCCATGGCTAAAAAAAAGAGATAACAATGAAATTGATATTACATCTTAAACTGGGGGTTATGAAAAGCCGAGACAATAAATCCACTCAACTTCAGATAGCCTGAAGAAACGTGACCTTTTCCCTCCCATTTATAACCCAGAAGACTGAAATGAGCACCCAATCCAATTACGTTCTATTTTTATTTACCTAATCTACCAGCAGATGGCCTTTAAATTTTCCTAATTTTGGAGATCTGCTCAGGCAGAACTGGCAGTGTGACTCGCATCCCCCCGTAGGGAAGGGTTTGACGACAGCCCCACTCCAGCCATCACTTGGTTATTGCCTTCCCAGGCCTCCGCTCATCAGACCCTTCCCTTGTAATTAGATACATATATTTTCTTTGTCTCCCTATTGGATTATGAGGTATTTAAGGCAGGTATCATCTTTTTAAGCTATGATTGTACAGTATCTAACATAAGCAGAGTCTAACCCTTGGCTGGAGCTCCTAATCACCACGGTAATGAAAAAAATTTCATTTTCAGTAGAAATTGAAGAGTCAGTTCTCAATTAACTGGGGTAACCAACGTATGAATACCTAAAGTATAGTGAAAATATGGTTTAAAAAGGCATGTAATCTAAACTGAACACAATACGCTTTTATAGTTTATTTAGAAAATTTAATTATTGAACGAAACCACACTCCCTTTGCTGTGTCAGCTCTATCGACCACATGCCTGCGGAAAGGCTCAAGCTCGTGGATCCCACTGGAAACTTTTCCTTTTGTTTCCTTTTTTCCAGTTCTTTATGAACATTTTTGGATGGAATCCCCTGCCCCGTTCCAAAAGGAAACACTCACTACAGCCAAGGGTAGGTCAGAAACACCCTCTGTGGCAGCAGCAACATCTTGGGCAGCTTAAACCACCCATAACCTGATAGCCTGCACTAACAGAAAATACTAAGTACCCAGAAGGAAACATGACATCAACATTTGCTCACAATTCACTGGTTATTTTAGGCTTCATTTTCTTAACTGGCTATAGAGCAGAAGTGCCTCTCAAGGCCAAGGACACACTTTTTGATGCTTAATTGTTGAACTCACAAACTCTTTGTGGGCTTGAATCCCCCTGATGTGGTTGTACCTGAACACCACGACTCAGTACTGAATTATTCCTAAACCATATCCATGCATAAATCAGAATCTGTCTGTTTCCTTCCAACTTCACCTCTTTAGTAAACACTCTCACAAAATGCATTTCAAGGAGGAAAAACCACCTAATTCATGGACAGATGGTGGCACAGGAGCATTGCATTTCCTCCCCAGCGCACTGATTTCCTTCCCTGGTCCTTGCTGCACAGAAGGTGGCGAAGCACTGATAAAACAGGCAGCCAGACGACAGCCCAAGGAATTGGGAATGAGCAACACAACTGGAAAATCAACACAGCCCAGGGAAACACCAGGAGAGGGAGCCAAGCCTCCAAAACCTGTTGGCTTGAGAGGCTTGGGTTTTCTCTCCCCATTTAGCTGGTGTCAGATAGAAACAGGTGGCATTTGGGGAAGTTTATCCAAAACTAACACATTTTCTCTTGCACGGCAGCAAACACAGGGCATTCTGGTACCACCTGAATGGAAAACATATGGGGGTGGAGCCCAATGGTCCCACTCCTGTAAAAACCTTATCTTGGGTCCTACTTGAGTCCGAGCCTTCCCCATGCCCCTTTTTACCCATCAACTGCATCTATTGCCAAGGCCACACTCCCAGGTTATTGCATGATGTGCCACAACACACTAAAGTCTGATCACACCAACCCCAGCACACGGAGCTGCTCCTGAGGAAGTGTGGGCTCCCTCATCATCGATGCAGAGCCAATACCCTCAGGATAGAAGATGGTTCTCCTCTTTTCAGGAAACACAAGAGCAGGGACGGTCAGGCAGAGCCGCACACCAGCCTGCCCCACCATTCAGACAGCACTGCAATTTTCTGAAACACTGTGATTTTGTGGGAGGATAAGAGCCTTGGCATCACCAGAAACTGAAAAGCTTCATCAGCCACCACTGTTGGCAATGCTGAGCTTCCTCCTGTGGCTCAAAGCCATCTCATCGGCGTGAGCCCACGGCTGGCTCTTTCAGCCCCCAACAGCAGGTCTCGTGGTAGCCTGCAACTATTGAAACTCAGTGAATGGCAGGATGAAAAATTTGGATTATTTATTGAATTTAAATCAGAACTTAGCTTCGCAAATAAAAGCTCCAGGATTTGGCTCCGTAGCAAATTTGGGAGTGCTCCCTTCCCATAAGATAAAAGGAAAAATAATAGCTTACATCAGCTGCTTAAAAAAACCAAAACAAACCAAAACACAAAGCCACACGCAAGGGCCTTGAACTGCTAGCTGACGAGAGAGAATAAGAAGCCAAGCTAAAAAAAAAACATCTTATTTGTTTGTTTATATACAAGCATGAAGATAAATTCACATCTGTTCAGGACTAGCTACCATCAGGAGTATAATTTCTAGGTTATTTTAGCCTTACCATTCACCTCAGCTAATTTACACGGCTGTAGCAGCTACAGAAAGGTTCACCATGCAAATAAGTTGGTACCTGTGTGGGATTGTAACATCCACCCTGAGATGACTTAAGTGTGCAGCTGAACTGTGTGGGGAGATGGGCCACACCACTAACACCACAGAACTACCCTTCCTTGTTCTGGAAATGACCTGGTGACTCCTGCACAGCATCCTGTTTTCACAGCTGAGGTGTCACCTCATGGGTATGAGCTTCCCAAGGCAGTGGGGTAAAGAAGTGCCCTCTCTAAAGTAAGTTTCCTTCCATCTTCAGGAATAAACCTCCAGAAGTCATCCTGTTTTCACAGCTGAGGTGTCACCTCCTGGGTATCAGCTTCCCAAGGCAGTGGGGTAAAGACTCTGCATTAAGTCTCCTTCCATCTTCAGGAACAAACCTCCAGAAGCCTTTAAGCAACATTAGAAGTTCATTTATTGCAAGAATATTTCATCTGTAACCAAGCCACGAGATACCAGAGGGGTTGGCCACCCTCATCTTTCAATGCTTTGACAAGCTTCTTCTTATCTCCACATAAAAGGGTCCCTGACATGTCCGAGTGTCCTCTTCCAGACGGCTCCCCCCTATCTGAGGAAACCCAAACGCCTGTTGTGAGCCCAGCCTGGCTGTGATAGTCACTGTCAGGGGGACACATCCACCCTCCAACCATGTCCGCACAAGGTCATCTCCAGGGGCTGCTCAGCTGCACCTCAGAGGATGAGCGAGTTCTTCATCTTCCTCCCCCCTCCTCTGCCCAACAGAGCCTGAGCGAATTAAAGTACCGTTACAAGTAAAATACACACACTTCAACAAATCCATATTTGCATAAACCTGTGTTTTTGCTCACTACAAAATGGAATATAAATTACTTGAAGACACTTTTCCCTTTTCCTTGCCTTTTAGCAGAGCAAAATATGATTTACATTCTGTTTGCAGGCAAATCAAGTGAAATGTTTAATTATAAATAGCACTTGTAAATATAATCCTTTCAGCCGGAATATTTGTATAGTGGAAATGAGAGAGACCTTAATAATGATTTCAGTTACAAAACTTAATTAGACCTGTTTCTCATTCCGGCTCAGGCCCCGTGCAATGTTCTGGTGTAAATTTGCACTTACTCCATGGGGCCATGAAACACCCAGAAACAAACCCTCAGTAGGTGAGAGGCACCAAAACTCCTCTGGCTCTCGCAACACTGTGAAAACTCACACCAGCAGAGGATCTGTCCCCAAACAGATATGAGTGGTCCCTAGCAAAAATTAAAATTAGGCCCATTATTTTTATTTATGGAGAGCTGAAATACACACTTTTGAAAGCCAAGTCTGCATTCAGCAGATGAAATATTTGTGTAACTTGCAACCAAGGTTATGGAAAGGTGGAGGAGAACGTATATCAATGTTGATAGGTTGGGGTTTTTTTCCCAGATATATTTACTAGGGTAGACCATCTCCTAGAGTACAAGATATTATTTTTACGCTTGGTCTAATTGCTCAGACATTGTGAAGAGCCACCAAGTTGGAAAGCACCAACTCTGACCAATCAAGCTGCAGCCTCAAGGCCACCAAAAACTGTGAGATGATACAAAACTGGAACTAGATATTAAAGATGACATTTAAGAGGCAAGAAAACTCCATGATAAAAAGCTGAAAACATTGCAATCAGGAGAGGTGTCTTATTTTACTTGGCCATCCAAGGGAATTTGAAGTGCAAACAACAAAAGAGAAAAGAAAAAAAAACATTGTTTTGTACAGCTAGCTCTTTTTTTTTTAAATTAACTTTTGAGGTTTGATCTGTTTTTGAGAGTTCATTCCTCCTCTTTGCTCTTTGGGTGAAGCCCTCTGTTTGCCATCACAGCTCGATGTATGGTAATGAATGCGATATCATACACAGAATTATTCTGACATCAGGCTGAGAATAAATAGAAATGGCATTTGCATTAATTCTTTTTAAAAACAAGAGCCTCTTATTTTTATGACACTGTCCCTTGTCAACAAAACTGAAAAAGATGCTAAAAAAAGAAAACAAATCTGAGTAAAAGCCAAACCGAATCCTTGCAGATCATTACAGGCTCCAGACATGAGCTGTGGGAGAGCCAGACCACCTTGACTCATACATACAAACAAACTTCACCTGGGCAAGTAACTCCTGTGAGGTCCCACCTTGGTCTTCAAAGCACGTCATGAAAATTCACAAAGGATAGGTGAATGGAAATTGCACAAAGATTTTTTTATTTTTTTTTAAAAGCCTAGCAGTTCAAATTGAAATTAACATTGAACCTGGCTATTTCCAGAGAGGCTCAAGAACTCCTGAAAATCCAACTAGGGAAGTATCTTCACCTGGGAGCATCCAGGTACTTCAGAAGTTCAAACCTTAATCCTCTTCCCTAATAAACCACCAGTGATGGAAGGCAGAGCAAGAGGCAAAGCACCTCAGGCACAGGGGTAATCCAGATGGCCTGGGATTACAGAGAGGTTTGTACCCTCCTGGGCAACAAGTGATGTCCTAGTCTTACCGGAAGTTCAAACCTTAATCCTCTTCCCTAATAAACCACCAGTGATGGAAGGCAGAGCAAGAGGCAAAGCACCTCAGGCACAGGGGTAATCCAGATGGCCTGGGATTACAGAGAGGTTTGTACCCTCCTGGGCAACAAGTGCTGTCCTAATTTTACCAAGTCCATGTGTCAGGGAGCAGTAAGTCCCTAAAGCTCCTCTCCATCTCCTCTGAAGTGCCGGAGCTGTATGTGGCTTAACTGTGAGCAGAAGGGAGAACCCCAGCCCTGACACCATTCATAGCCTAAAGGATAAACCCCACCATGAGCAACACCTTGGGAACCTCTGCCTTGATTTTTAAGGGGAGGCATTTTAGACTCATACCTAAAGGCTTGAGGTGTACAGATGTTTGCATTGTACTAAAGCTATATCATACAAAAGAGCACGTGAAAGAGTAATAAGGATGCACTGAATCAGAGGCACCTTGTGATTTCACAAGATCCAAGACAACTTAAACCAATGAAGCCAAAACACCACCAACAGACTAACATTGCAAGTTAACTGAGCTCAGCTCCAGGCTCAGGTGCACTAACACAACCATCTCATCAACAAGGGGATTGCCCTGAAAAGCAGCCAACACCTGTGCACATAATGTGCCCCCTGCCCTTGGTCAAACAAAGGAGTAAAGGGTCCTAAAGCCAACTGCCAACACGTGTCTCATGAAGGAGAAAAGATATCAGGGTTTCAAAGCTTTCCTGAAGAAGGGACTAATGGCTGTCAGCTTAGGCAGGGTTTAAACACCTCACAAAAACACCCAACAGCTTCAGATACAAATTTCTACTGTAAGAAATGGAAAGCACAGGAGACAAGTACTACAAAAATTTAAAAAATATAAATATTGTTGTTGCCCATTAGCCCAATGTATTTGTTAAGGAACAAGATGAGGACAGTAAAAGTAAACAGAGAGACATTTTAACATGCTGATTTGTAAATTAGGGAAAAAAATCTACCACGCAGCAATTACACGTTTGGTTAACTTTGGGGAGAAACTTCATCTTTTTATTAAGAAAAAGGAATGCAATTTTAACTTTGGCATGAAACAATTTATACTGTACTTGGTATTTCTTTCTCTTTGTCAGTTTAATGCCTCAAAATTATTTATCTTACTATTTATCTCTCTGTTTGTTTTTGAAGGACATCTTTTTGTGCCTTCAAGCCACTTTATTCATTAGTTCTCTAGAGTTCATGTCCTATTTCATTATGTTTTAATCTTTACAGTTGTTAATTTGCATTTCATTTCCTGTTGTAGCAAAAAAAAATTACTAACAAAAAAGTTATTGTAAATATTAATACAAGTCAACCGATAATCATCCAAGGAAGCATTTTGCAGCAATAACAATTACCTGTGTCTAAGGCAGAAAATAGCAATTCAAGTAGTTACAGAGACAAAACACTTTGAGTCGAGCACACGGTACCTTCTCAGAAGCACAGACTGGGCCAGCAGAAACCAGCACTTAAAATTAACAATGACTTAAAAGAGAAACTGCCTGGAGAAAGAACGAGACCCATTTGGTAACCAGGTGCCTGAAGCCCATCAGAAGTTGGGCTACTTTGTCCTCCCTACAGCATCTAGTAAGTACAAGTAACTACTTAACTAATGCAGTGGCCATGACAACAATCTGCAGAAACTTGGAAAAACCAAACAACAACAACAACAACAAAAAAATCCTACACTAGAAAAACCAACAGACCAGGCAGGTCAGGCTTCCCCAGCCACCCACTGCCCATGCCACCAGCTCCACAGCTCCTGGAAATACACTGCAGTTTAGTTCAGCTTTTATTTTGGGAGGAACATACTCAATTCAGCTTAAATAAAGAAAATCCTTTCAACTTACTCAGATCTGGACCACAATCATCCTTCAGGCTCCGTACTTTTCTTTGGTCACCCCAGGCTGGTCAGCTGCCTTAGCTCAAATAGATCATGTCATTTTGGAGGTGGGTAATTATCCTCGTTAGATAAATACAAGGCAGGCTTGTAAATGGGTGTTAGTTTTAATAGAAGCAAGCACTCAGTGACTCAAACCGTGTGAGCAGAGAGCCCCAGCTTTGCCTGGATCCCTAATTAACCTCCTGCAGGCACACAATGGGCTGCAGAGGAGTTAGAGGAGAAGAGGACTGCAGGGGCTGCTCCTTACAAAACCTCCATGAAAGAGGAAAAAGAAGCTTGGGAACTGGGATTTGAACTTGCCCTTTTGTCACTCTGCTCGTTGGCCTCAGACAAAGCCCCTGTTTTATCCCACAGAGAAACCCATAAACCCTATTTCCTGGCTTGGTCATTATTACGTGTCCCCAACACCTGGCTGTGGTACCAGTAAGGAAACAGTCACCTTGGAGGGGAGAGAGCTGGGTTTTGAGCAAAGCCTATAAAAGCTGGGTCCAGACATTCAGCTCCCTGGTGTTTGCAAGAGGATTGCCCCTAATTCCTCTCACTTGCACCTTCGTAAAACCTCCAGCAATTTGCACCATCTAAAGCCACTTCTCGAAGCAGTTACAGCTCCTGCCCATCTATCACAGCAACCTGCTCTCCCAACGTGCTGCATGCAGGTGAAGCCAGACAGTTATATGAGCTTAACACTCATAAAAATATAGATAAGGCTCTTTCTTTCATTGTTTTCCTCTCCAATTCCTCAGCTCTTTGGTGTTTCCACAATTGTTTTGATAAGGATTAGCCCTCCACCGCCCACCCAGCCCTGGGGGGACCCGTTGCAGGTGATTTTCATTGGCAGCAGCCAAGCAAAGGAGGTGTGGTTAGGGCAAAATGCCCTAATGAACTTCTGAGAATCCTACAGGAATGATCCTTGCAATAAAAAAAAGTAAGAGCTTCAATCTGAAAAACAGAGCCTTCCTTGATGAGAGAGCTAAGAGAATTTACTTTTATCATTAACTTAGAAAAGCCTTGGAGCTGACCTTTTAGGTGTCCTCATGGAGTTCCTCCTTGCAGGAACAGGAGTCCATTTCACAGGGTTTTTGACATTGAAGTCCTTCTATGAATTTTTCCCCCATGTCTGAGAGGAAGAGAGAGGGAGGAGGTGAGCAAGGAAGGAGCCCTGATGCCCTGCAAACCCATGGGGAAGAACAGACCTGCCATGTTCTGCCAACAGTGCAATTCCCCAAAGAACTGGAAAAAGCAATGCTCACCTAACAGGGACTAGAACAACTCCTACCAGAAGGACACATTATCACTTTAAAGGAGGAATTATTGCCAACCCCACAGGGAGAACTGGTGCTGATGAATTCAAATAACGAAGCACCCAGGTATTAACTGGAATTTTGCAGCTGCAGATCTCCTGCTGAGCAGAGTCAGTCTCAACTCTGACACCTCCCTACAGATAATATTCCCTTCCAAAAAAAAAAAGGCATCTTGGTGTGCTGGTTTCCCCCAGGGTTTGTTACTTAGTGCTACAGCCTGCACCAAGGGTTGTCACCCAGCTCCATTTCCACCAGCCTTGTCCTAGGGGAGGTCACGTGGGCAAAATCTCAGCAGCTTGAGTGAGTTTTCACATCCCCTGAAGCAAATCCTCTGCTTTTCTCCTGTCCAGAGGAAGAGGCCAAATTCTGCTCTCGCTGGGCAAAGTCTACGGCAACCTTTGTTTTCACATCCCCTGAAGCAAATCCTCTGCTTTTCTCCTGTCCAGAGGAAGAGGCCAAATTCTGCTCTCGCTGGGCAAAGTCTACGGCAACCTTTTTACAGTCACTTGAGTTTTCCTGGGTTTTAGAGTGATGTAGCTGGAAGCAGGGAGGCTTTAGCTGACAGATAAAAAAAAAAAAAAAAAAGTTTGGCAGAGCCATCCCAGATTCTGCAGCATCTTCCCTGATTCACAGGTGAGAAAAACACACAAGAAAAGTTGAACCAAAAATCGAAATGTATCGAACAAGATGAAGCAAGAACAAAAATAACAGGAGCCCCCATCCAAAGGTCAGGCAGCAGACAACGGCCTCAGCCCTGCTTTGTGATCTCTAATCTGAGATGAGTTAATTCCTCTTCTCCTTCCTCCCGAGCTCATTCAAGAAAACTTGGCACAAGGGATGATTTCGTAGCGTCGTGCCCAGACACAGCACTGAGCAGGACGCCAAGGCCCCCGCTCTGACCAGCTTAAGTGTTAAGCAAATGCACAATATCCACCTTAATCACCCTCAGTTCTGCTTTCTTCCTGCCTTCCTCTCTTTTTTACCCTCCCCATCAAATCTATTTCCATGGATCCCGAAAACCTTGGAAACAGCTTAGGTTTTTAAGCTGTTGAGAGAACTCCCAATCCTTCTTATCCCCACCATTTTCTTTCCTGCTGCCAAAATCCATCCCTGCCTGGCTGCTGCCACTTCTCTTGTTGTTCACGGCAGGTTTTCCAAAAAGTGACTTTCTTGGGGTTGTATTGGGCTCAGTGGAGACCTGGATCGTGACCAGTGCTCTGAAACACTACAGGAATCTCAACTCCAATAGATGTCTCCAATCATAACTTTGGTCACAAAAAACACCTAATTTATAATCATCATTAAATTTTCCTTTTTCACTCTTCCCTGCCATGACACTCTCACAGTGCACAATTATACCTAATCAGTAGCCTGCTCTTCTCGGGGTTAAACTTTAAGTGGTGCAGAAAAATGAATTCCCTTTGAACCAGGGCTTTTGACAGGCTGAGAGAGTTGGGGGTGTTCAGCCTGGAGAAGAGAAGACTCCCAGGAGACCTTATAGCAGCCTTCCAGTGTCTGAAGGGTGCCTAGAGGAGAGATGGGGTTGGAATCTTTATCAAGGACTGGAATGATAGGACAAGGGGTAATGGTTTTAAACTGAAAGAGGGGAGATTTATATTAGATATTAAGAAGGAATTCCTTCCTGTGAGGGTGGTGAGACACTGGCCCAGGTTGCCCAGAGAAGCTGTGGCTGCCCCATCCCTGGAGGGGTTCAAGGCCAGGTTGGATGGGGCTTTGGGCAACCTTGTCTGGTGGGAGGTGTCTCTGCCCAGGGCAGGGGGTTGGAACTGGATGATCTTTAAGGTCCCTTCTATGGGACTTTCCATTCATGGTTCTATGATTCTAACCATCATCCCTTGAAGCTGGTGGAACAGCATCCACGATCTTCTGTAGATGATGTGCTCACTGAAGTGGTAGGAAGTGGCTGCAGTTCCCTCCCCATCAATAACACCTGGCTCGACTTTGGCTCGTGAAACGATCATTAGTAATGAGGCATCAGAAAGTTTTTGATGAGTGAATGATAAAAGTAAACAGGACACAGTAATAATCAGACTTTATTTATAGCCAGGTAAAACACCGCTGTTGTCGATTTTACAAAGTGACTTTGAGGGAACTTTTCAAAGGGGATATGGAGAACATTTCCCCCCCTCCCACTTGCAAACAACCGTAACCATTATTGATAGCATTTCTAAAATGGCAGGTACAGAGAAACAGAGACTGTTATTTTGTGTCAAAATTGTTTTATGGCACCATATTTTTCCCTTGTTTAAGGCAGCACCACTCATTTACAACATTAAACAACGTGATTTATGTACTTTAGCAGAGCTTACTACATTTAAATGTTTTAGGCATTTCATTTTTACAACATACCTTGTTCCAATACAATCAATGTGCTTTTTTCTTGGGCTGTGAGAGGAATGCAGTTTGTGTTTTATAGCAAAATCAATGGAAGAATTAATGGGTGACGAACAAAGTAAATTGTAAAAAGTACCGAGGGGTTGTGAGATCTCTTTTGCTGCATCGATTCCATTAGCATTAGGTTGCCCAGTTGTACACAGTTTCATATTCAAGACCTCATACTCTGCTGAAGACAAAAACGGGTGAAGTTCAGCCCTGTGACGACTGTGCCAAAGTCATTGAGGTTAAAGCAAGAATGGACACGAGCCAAGGTGGACGCCGCAACACAATGCACTTCAGGAGCAGCGGCCGTAAACATCAGATGGTCACGAACGAGCGGTGCCACCCTGACTTTTATTAAAGGTTGTGAAACTTAAGAGATGACATTCTCGCCTTTTTTTATGCTGCTGGGTTATACGTTTTCTAATTAATTCGGAAAAATGACGAGAAGAGAACACTACTCCCAAGTTTTCTTGCCCACAGATGAAAAGCAACATTTTTTTAAAAATGCATGCAACCTAGATTTCTTGTTAGAGACATAAACAGGGAGGAGCTCGAGCAAGGTACAAGCAATGTTATCTGGAAAACATTTTTTTTCTTTCCTTTGCTGTCTTTTCTTTCCTGAATTTTACTCTTCCTCTTGACAAGGGTACACGTGCTAGTGCCTGGAAATGCACCCCCTCAAAAATTTCTGGAGTTTCTTTCCCCATCAGAGACTCCTAGCAATGTTAATGTAACGTCTTCCTGCGAGCAGAGGGCAACACACGTCCTGCCCAGTGTAAGATCACAGAATAATAGGGGTTGGAAGGGACCTCTGGGCATCACCCAGTCCAACCCCCTGCCGGAGCAGGTGCACCCAGAGCAGGTCCCACAGGAACGTGTCCAGGTGGGGTTTGAATGTCTCCAGAGATGGAGACTCCACCACTCTCTGGGCAGCCACTTCCAGGGCTCTGCCACCCTCAAAGTGAAGAAGTTCCTCTTCATATTTAGATGGAGTTTCCTGTGTTCAAGTTTGTGCCCATTTCCTCTTGTCCTGTCACTGGGCACCACTGAAAAAAGACCGGCCCCATCTTCTTGACACCCACTCTTTAAGTATTTATAAGCATTGACGGTCCTCGTCTGTGAGCCAGCACCAGGGCAGCACCCACTGCGTGAGTGACACCAAGCAAGGGGTGGGTTCACAGCTCCTGAGCTCTTCTTGGGTCCTCTTCTGTCTTTGCACCACTGTTCATCACCAGCAGCACATCCTGCAGCCTCGTCCATGGCTTCCGCGTCTGCAAAATTCAAGCTGCTCTCTGCAATACTCAGATTTATGGAAAACTTATAGATTTGCAGAAAACTAACAGCTTTGGATCAAACATGTTTGCAGACACCTTTCCAAGTGTCCTGCTAACTCTAATTATTACTTAGCAGGCTGACTTACAATTCTGTTTCACAGCCTGTACCAACAAATTGCAATGATGACCTTCCACACTTAGAAGCATCTATGATCATTCTTATTCTGAATAACAGATTAGATGCATCTGTTCATTTTGCTGCATTACTTTTCAAAGCTATGACCCAATAAAGCAATTACTGTTCAAATCAGGCTCTAGATATCTTTCACAGCCAACAGTAAAGCATTCTGGGGTGCTGTAGCATCTGTTACTATTCTCATCTTCTCCCCTTCCTTTGGGAACATCCTTTTCATTTCCATAACCGTCAACAGGTTTTAATAGATCCCGGCAAAAAGGTCCAAGAACAGTAGTTATGACATACATTTGCTGCAAGAATATTATCCTCCAAATGTTAAAAACCATCTTTACATAGCACCTTTTGTTCACTCTTCGTTATTTGAAGTCTGAAAGTTTATTGCTCTTCGAGATGTACTTGGAGCAAAAGAATTTAATTATATTCTATTTCAAAACAAATTGTTGATACAGACTCGAAGTGTCAGTAATTAGATAATTTCACAGTGCACATTCCATTATCACTGTCATACTTAATGACTGTTTATTTGAAGAGTCCTTCTAGCATTGCAGCTACCCCAGATACTAAATACAATAATAGATGGTGTGATTGGTAAGGTTCACCCATTGCTCTCATATTTAAGGTAACGAGCTCTAGAGAAATTTCTACTCAAATGGGGAGATTTAGATGGCAACGATTAAAATGCTGGCCTTAATGAAATTGGTAATAAAATACTCATTGACTTCCCAGGGTTTAAATATAATCAGTTCCTTGCAAGTAAAGTTGATTAGTGACATAAACCAAGTATTAAACAAACAATTATTATGAGCTGTAGCCTGACTTAGAGTACTAAAAGGGCTAATGTAGAAAGACCCTGTTTATTCACTCATGGACCCCTTAAAGCTGATTAAAAGAGCCTGCTATGTACACTAAATCTGCACAAAACACTCAGCAGAAAGCTTACAACCAGCAGCCCCTGACCTCTGGAGGTCCTGTCCGTCTCCATACGCCTGGAGAAGGGGATAGGGTCCCCCGGCCATAGCAGGGAGGACAGGAGGTGGGAGCAGAAGTGTTTCACCACATCTTCCACCAGTTCCAGCACTGGGAGGGAAAGGTCAAACCCTGCCACGTCCCTAGGAGGGATGCTGGTACACCAAAGTGAGCTTCTGCTGGGCCATGCCATGGGATTTTGGGTCATTATGCCGTCAACTTCCAGTGGGTCATTTCTGGAGCAAAGCACAAAAAAATCCCACATCAGGGTCCCTGACATGTCCGAGTGTCCTCTTCCAGACGGCTCCCCCCTATCTGAGGAAACCCAAACGCCTGTTGTGAGCCCAGCCTGGCTGTGATAGTCACTGTTGGGGGGACACATCCACCCTCCAACCATGTCCGCACAAGGTCATCTCCAGGGGCTGCTCAGCTGCACCTCAGAGGATGAGCGAGTTCTTCATCTTCCTCCCCCCTCCTCTGCCCAACAGAGCCTGAGCGAATTAAAGTACCGTTACAAGTAAAATACACACACTTCAACAAATCCATATTTGCATAAACCTGTGTTTTTGCTCACTACAAAATGGAATATAAATTACTTGAAGACACTTTTCCCTTTTCCTTGCCTTTTAGCAGGGCAAAATATGATTTACATTCTGTTTGCAGGCAAATCAAGTGAAATGTTTAATTATAAATAGCACTTGTAAATATAATCCTTTCAGCCGGAATATTTGTATAGTGGAAATGAGAGAGACCTTAATAATGATTTCAGTTACAAAACTTAATTAGACCTGTTTCTCATTCCGGCTCAGGCCCCGTGCAATGTTCTGGTGTAAATTTGCACTTACTCCATGGGGCCATGAAACACCCAGAAACAAACCCTCAGTAGGTGAGAGGCACCAAAACTCCTCTGGCTCTAGCAACACTGTGAAAACCCACACCAGCAGAGGATCTGTCCCCAAACAGATATGAGTGGTCCCTAGCAAAAATTAAAATTAGGCCCATTATTTTTATTTATGGAGAGCTGAAATACACACTTTTGAAAGCCAAGTCTGCATTCAGCAGATGAAATATTTGTGTAACTTGCAACCAAGGTTATGGAAAGGTGGAGGAGAACGTATATCAATGTTGATAGGTTGGGGTTTTTTTCCCAGATATATTTACTAGGGTAGACCATCTCCTAGAGTACAAGATATTATTTTTACGCTTGGTCTAATTGCTCAGACATTGTGAAGAGCCACCAAGTTGGAAAGCACCAACTCTGACCAATCAAGCTGCAGCCTCAAGGCCACCAAAAACTGTGAGATGATACAAAACTGGAACTAGATATTAAAGATGACATTTAAGAGGCAAGAAAACTCCATGATAAAAAGCTGAAAACATTGCAATCAGGAGAGGTGTCTTATTTTACTTGGCCATCCAAGGGAATTTGAAGTGCAAACAACAAAAGAGAAAAGAAAAAAAAACATTGTTTTGTACAGCTAGCTCTTTTTTTTTTAAATTAACTTTTGAGGTTTGATCTGTTTTTGAGAGTTCATTCCTCCTCTTTGCTCTTTGGGTGAAGCCCTCTGTTTGCCATCACAGCTCGATGTATGGTAATGAATGCGATATCATACACAGAATTATTCTGACATCAGGCTGAGAATAAATAGAAATGGCATTTGCATTAATTCTTTTTAAAAACAAGAGCCTCTTATTTTTATGACACTGTCCCTTGTCAACAAAACCGAAAAAGATGCTAAAAAAAGACAACAAATCTGAGTAAAAGCCAAACTGAATCCTTGCAGATCATTACAGGCTCCAGACATGAGCTGTGGGAGAGCCAGACCACCTTGACTCATACATACAAACAAACTTCACCTGGGCAAGTAACTCCTGTGAGGTCCCACCTTGGTCTTCAAAGCACGTCATGAAAATTCACAAAGGATAGGTGAATGGAAATTGCACAAAGATTTTTTTATTTTTTTTTAAAAGCCTAGCAGTTCAAATTGAAATTAACATTGAACCTGGCTATTTCCAGAGAGGCTCAAGAACTCCTGAAAATCCAACTAGGGAAGTATCTTCACCTGGGAGCATCCAGGTACTTCAGAAGTTCAAACCTTAATCCTCTTCCCTAATAAACCACCAGTGATGGAAGGCAGAGCAAGAGGCAAAGCACCTCAGGCACAGGGGTAATCCAGATGGCCTGGGATTACAGAGAGGTTTGTACCCTCCTGGGCAACAAGTGCTGTCCTAATTTTACCAAGTCCATGTGTCAGGGAGCAGTAAGTCCCTAAAGCTCCTCTCCATCTCCTCTGAAGTGCCGGAGCTGTATGTGGCTTAACTGTGAGCAGAAGGGAGAACCCCAGCCCTGACACCATTCATAGCCTAAAGGATAAACCCCACCATGAGCAACACCTTGGGAACCTCTGCCTTGATTTTTAAGGGGAGGCATTTTAGACTCATACCTAAAGGCTTGAGGTGTACAGATGTTTGCATTGTACTAAAGCTATATCATACAAAAGAGCACGTGAAAGAGTAATAAGGATGCACTGAATCAGAGGCACCTTGTGATTTCACAAGATCCAAGACAACTTAAACCAATGAAGCCAAAACACCACCAACAGACTAACATTGCAAGTTAACTGAGCTCAGCTCCAGGCTCAGGTGCACTAACACAACCATCTCATCAACAAGGGGATTGCCCTGAAAAGCAGCCAACACCTGTGCAGATAATGTGCCCCCTGCCCTTGGTCAAACAAAGGAGTAAAGGGTCCTAAAGCCAACTGCCAACACGTGTCTCATGAAGGAGAAAAGATATCAGGGTTTCAAAGCTTTCCTGAAGAAGGGACTAATGGCTGTCAGCTTAGGCAGGGTTTAAACACCTCACAAAAACACCCAGCAGCTTCAGATACACATTTCTACTGTAAGAAATGGAAAGCACAGGAGACAAGTACTACAAAAATTTAAAAAATATAAATATTGTTGTTGCCCATTAGCCCAATGTATTTGTTAAGGAACAAGATGAGGACAGTAAAAGTAAACAGAGAGACATTTTAACGTGCCGATTTGTAAATTAGGAAAAAAAATCTACCACGCAGCAATTACACGTTTGGTTAACTTTGGGGAGAAACTTCATCTTTTTATTAAGAAAAAGGAATGCAATTTTAACTTTGGCATGAAACAATTTATACTGTACTTGGTATTTCTTTCTCTTTGTCAGTTTAATGCCTCAAAATTATTTATCTTATTATTTATCTCTCTGTTTGTTTTTGAAGGACATCTTTTTGTGCCTTCAAGCCACTTTATTCATTAGTTCTCTAGAGTTCATGTCCTATTTCATTATGTTTTAATCTTTACAGTTGTTAATTTGCATTTCATTTCCTGTTGTAGCAAAAAAAAATTACTAACAAAAAAGTTATTGTAAATATTAATACAAGTCAACCGATAATCATCCAAGGAAGCATTTTGCAGCAATAACAATTACCTGTGTCTAAGGCAGAAAATAGCAATTCAAGTAGTTACAGAGACAAAACACTTTGAGTCGAGCACACGGTACCTTCTCAGAAGCACAGACTGGGCCAGCAGAAATCAGCACTTACAATTAACAATGACTTAAAAGAGAAACTGCCTGGAGAAAGAACAAGACCCATTTGGTAACCAGGTGCCTGAAGCCCATCAGAAGTTGGGCTACTTTGTCCTCCCTACAGCATCTAGTAAGTACAAGTAACTACTTAACTAATGCAGTGGCCATGACAACAATCTGCAGAAACTTGGAAAAACCAAACAACAACAACAACAACAAAAAAATCCTACACTAGAAAAACCAACAGACCAGGCAGGTCAGGCTTCCCCAGCCACCCACTGCCCATGCCACCAGCTCCACAGCTCCTGGAAATACACTGCAGTTTAGTTCAGCTTTTATTTTGGGAGGAACATACTCAATTCAGCTTAAATAAAGAAAATCCTTTCAACTTACTCAGATCTGGACCACAATCATCCTTCAGGCTCCGTACTTTTCTTTGGTCACCCCAGGCTGGTCAGCTGCCTTAGCTCAAATAGATCATGTCATTTTGGAGGTGGGTAATTATCCTCGTTAGATAAATACAAGGCAGGCTTGTAAATGGGTGTTAGTTTTAATAGAAGCAAGCACTCAGTGACTCAAACCGTGTGAGCAGAGAGCCCCAGCTTTGCCTGGATCCCTAATTAACCTCCTGCAGGCACACAATGGGCTGCAGAGGAGTTAGAGGAGAAGAGGACTGCAGGGGCTGCTCCTTACAAAACCTCCATGAAAGAGGAAAAAGAAGCTTGGGAACTGGGATTTGAACTTGCCCTTTTGTCACTCTGCTCGTTGGCCTCAGACAAAGCCCCTGTTTTATCCCACAGAGAAACCCATAAACCCTATTTCCTGGCTTGGTCATTATTACGTGTCCCCAACACCTGGCTGTGGTACCAGTAAGGAAACAGTCACCTTGGAGGGGAGAGAGCTGGGTTTTGAGCAAAGCCTATAAAAGCTGGGTCCAGACATTCAGCTCCCTGGTGTTTGCAAGAGGATTGCCCCTAATTCCTCTCACTTGCACCTTCGTAAAACCTCCAGCAATTTGCACCATCTAAAGCCACTTCTCGAAGCAGTTACAGCTCCTGCCCATCTATCACAGCAACCTGCTCTCCCAACGTGCTGCATGCAGGTGAAGCCAGACAGTTATATGAGCTTAACACTCATAAAAATATAGATAAGGCTCTTTCTTTCATTGTTTTCCTCTCCAATTCCTCAGCTCTTTGGTGTTTCCACAATTGTTTTGATAAGGATTAGCCCTCCACCGCCCACCCAGCCCTGGGGGGACCCGTTGCAGGTGATTTTCATTGGCAGCAGCCAAGCAAAGGAGGTGTGGTTAGGGCAAAATGCCCTAATGAAACTTCTGAGAATCCTACAGGAATGATCCTTGCAATAAAAAAAGTAACAGCTTCAACCTGGAAAACAGAGCCTTCCTTGATGAGTGAGCTGAGAGAATTTACTTTTATCATTAACTTAGAAAAGCCTTGGAGCTGACCTTTTAGGTGTCCTCATGGAGTTCCTCCTTGCAGGAACAGGAGTCCATTTCACAGGGTTTTCGACATTAAAGTCCTTCTATGAATTTTTCCCCCATGTCTGAGAGGAAGAGAGAGGGAGGAGGTGAGCAAGGAAGGAGCCCTGATGCCCTGCAAACCCATGGGGAAGAACAGACCTGCCATGTTCTGCCAACAGTGCAATTCCCCAAAGAACTGGAAAAAGCAATGCTTACCTAACAGGGACTAGAACAACTCCTACCAGAAGGACACATTATCACTTTAAAGGAGGAATTATTGCCAACCCCACAGGGAGAACTGGTGCTGATGAATTCAAATAACGAAGCACCCAGGTATTAACTGGAATTTTGCAGCTGCAGATCTCCTGCTGAGCAGAGTCAGTCTCAACTCTGACACCTCCCTACAGATAATATTCCCTTCCAAAAAAAAAAAGGCATCTTGGTGTGCTGGTTTCCCCCAGGGTTTGTTACTTAGTGCTACAGCCTGCACCAAGGGTTGTCACCCAGCTCCATTTCCACCAGCCTTGTCCTAGGGGAGGCCACGTGGGCAGAATCTCAGCAGTTTGAGTGAATTTTCACATCCCCTGAAGCAAATCCTCTGCTTCTCTCCTGTCCAGAGGAAGAGGCCAAATTCTGCTCTCGCTGGGTAAAGTCTATAGCAACCTCTTTACAGTCACTTGAGTTTTCCTGGGTTTTAGAGTGATGTAGCTGGAAGCAGGGAGGCTTTAGCTGACAGATAAAAAAAAAAAAAAAAAAGTTTGGCAGAGCCATCCCAGATTCTGCAGCATCTTCCCTGATTCACAGGTGAGAAAAACACACAAGAAAAGTTGAACCAAAAATCGAAATGTATCGAACAAGATGAAGCAAGAACAAAAATAACAGGAGCCCCCATCCGAAGGTCAGGCAGCAGACAACGGCCTCAGCCCTGCTTTGTGATCTCTAATCTGAGATGAGTTAATTCCTCTTCTCCTTCCTCCCGAGCTCATTCAAGAAAACTTGGCACAAGGGATGATTTCGTAGCGTCGTGCCCAGACACAGCACTGAGCAGGACGCCAAGGCCCCCGCTCTGACCAGCTTAAGTGTTAAGCAAATGCACAATATCCACCTTAATCACCCTCAGTTCTGCTTTCTTCCTGCCTTCCTCTCTTTTTTACCCTCCCCATCAAATCTATTTCCATGGATCCCGAAAACCTTGGAAACAGCTTAGGTTTTTAAGCTGTTGAGAGAACTCCCAATCCTTCTTATCCCCACCATTTTCTTTCCTGCTGCCAAAATCCATCCCTGCCTGGCTGCTGCCACTTCTCTTGTTGTTCACGGCAGGTTTTCCAAAAAGTGACTTTCTTGGGGTTGTATTGGGCTCAGTGGAGACCTGGATCGTGACCAGTGCTCTGAAACACTACAGGAATCTCAACTCCAATAGATGTCTCCAATCATAACTTTGGTCACCAAAAACACCTACTTTATAATCATCATTAAATTCTCCTTTTTCACTCTTCCCTGCCATGACACTCTCACAGTGCACAATTATACCTAATCAGTAGCCTGCTCTTCTCGGGGTTAAACTTTAAGTGGTGCAGAAAAATGAATTCCCTTTGAACCAGGGCTTTTGACAGGCTGAGAGAGCTGGGGGTGTTCAGCCTGGAGAAGACTCCCAGGAGACCTTATAGCAGCCTTCCAGTGTCTGAAGGGTGCCTAGAGGAGAGATGGGGTTGGAATCTTTATCAAGGAGTGGAGTGATAGGACGAGGGGTAATGGTTTTAAACTGAAAGAGGGGAGATTTATATTCTAGATTAAGGAGGAATTCCTTCCTGTGAGGGTGGTGAGACACTGGCCCAGGTTGCCCAGAGAAGCTGTGGCTGCCCCATCCCTGGAGGGGTTCAAGGCCAGGTTGGATGGGGCTTTGGGCAACCTTGTCTGGTGGGAGGTGTCTCTGCCCAGGGCAGGGGGTTGGAACTGGATGATCTTTAAGGTCCCTTCTATGGGACTTTCCATTCATGGTTCTATGATTCTAACCATCATCCCTTGAAGCTGGTGGAACAGCATCCACGATCTTCTGTAGATGATGTGCTCACTGAAGTGGTAGGAAGTGGCTGCAGTTCCCTCCCCATCAATAACACCTGGCTCGACTTTGGCTCGTGAAACGATCATTAGTAATGAGGCATCAGAAAGTTTTTGATGAGTGAATGATAAAAGTAAACAGGACACAGTAATAATCAGGCTTTATTTATAGCCAGGTAAAACACCGCTGTTGTCGATTTTACAAAGTGACTTTGAGGGAACTTTTCAAAGGGGATATGGAGAACATTTCCCCCCCTCCCACTTGCAAACAACCGTAACCATTATTGATAGCATTTCTAAAATGGCAGGTACAGAGAAACAGAGACTGTTATTTTGTGTCAAAATTGTTTTATGGCACCATATTTTTCCCTTGTTTAAGGCAGCACCACTCATTTACAACATTAAACAACGTGATTTATGTACTTTAGCAGAGCTTACTACATTTAAATGTTTTAGGCATTTCATTTTTACAACATACCTTGTTCCAATACAATCAATGTGCTTTTTTCTTGGGCTGTGAGAGGAATGCAGTTTGTGTTTTATAGCAAAATCAATGGAAGAATTAATGGGTGACGAACAAAGTAAATTGTAAAAAGTACCGAGGGGTTGTGAGATCTCTTTTGCTGCATCGATTCCATTAGCATTAGGTTGCCCAGTTGTACACAGTTTCATATTCAAGACCTCATACTCTGCTGAAGACAAAAACGGGTGAAGTTCAGCCCTGCGACGACTGTGCCAAAGTCATTGAGGTTAAAGCAAGAATGGACACGAGCCAAGGTGGACGCCGCAACACAATGCACTTCAGGAGCAGCGGCCGTAAACATCAGATGGTCACGAACGAGCGGTGCCACCCTGACTTTTATTAAAGGTTGTGAAACTTAAGAGATGACATTCTCGCCTTTTTTTATGCTGCTGGGTTATACGTTTTCTAATTAATTCGGAAAAATGACGAGAAGAGAACACTACTCCCAAGTTTTCTTGCCCACAGATGAAAAGCAACATTTTTTTAAAAATGCATGCAACCTAGATTTCTTGTTAGAGACATAAACAGGGAGGAGCTCGAGCAAGGTACAAGCAATGTTATCTGGAAAACATTTTTTTTCTTTCCTTTGCTGTCTTTTCTTTCCTGAATTTTACTCTTCCTCTTGACAAGGGTACACGTGCTAGTGCCTGGAAATGCACCCCCTCAAAAATTTCTGGAGTTTCTTTCCCCATCAGAGACTCCTAGCAATGTTAATGTAACGTCTTCCTGCGAGCAGAGGGCAACACACGTCCTGCCCAGTGTAAGATCACAGAATAATAGGGGTTGGAAGGGACCTCTGGGCATCACCCAGTCCAACCCCCTGCCGGAGCAGGTGCACCCAGAGCAGGTCCCACAGGAACGTGTCCAGGTGGGGTTTGAATGTCTCCAGAGATGGAGACTCCACCCCTCTCTGGGCAGCCACTTCCAGGGCTCTGCCACCCTCAAAGTGAAGAAGTTCCTCTTCATATCTAGATGGAGTTTCCTGTGTGCAAGTTTGTGCCCATTTCCTCTTGTCCTGTCACTGGGCACCACTGAAAAAAGACCGGCCCCATCTTCTTGACACCCACTCTTTAAGTATTTATAAGCATTGACGGTCCTCGTCTGTGAGCCAGCACCAGGGCAGCACCCACTGCGTGAGTGACACCAAGCAAGGGGTGGGTTCACAGCTCCTGAGCTCTTCTTGGGTCCTCTTCTGTCTTTGCACCACTGTTCATCACCAGCAGCACATCCTGCAGCCTCGTCCATGGCTTCCGCGTCTGCAAAATTCAAGCTGCTCTCTGCAATACTCAGATTTATGGAAAACTTATAGATTTGCAGAAAACTAACAGCTTTGGATCAAACATGTTTGCAGACACCTTTCCAAGTGTCCTGCTAACTCTAATTATTACTTAGCAGGCTGACTTACAATTCTGTTTCACAGCCTGTACCAACAAATTGCAATGATGACCTTCCACACTTAGAAGCATCTATGATCATTCTTATTCTGAATAACAGATTAGATGCATCTGTTCATTTTGCTGCATTACTTTTCAAAGCTATGACCCAATAAAGCAATTACTGTTCAAATCAGGCTCTAGATATCTTTCACAGCCAACAGTAAAGCATTCTGGGGTGCTGTAGCATCTGTTACTATTCTCATCTTCTCCCCTTCCTTTGGGAACATCCTTTTCATTTCCATAACCGTCAACAGGTTTTAATAGATCCCGGCAAAAAGGTCCAAGAACAGTAGTTATGACATACATTTGCTGCAAGAATATTATCCTCCAAATGTTAAAAACCATCTTTACATGGCACCTTTTGTTCACTCTTCGTTATTTGAAGTCTGAAAGTTTATTGCTCTTCGAGATGTACTTGGAGCAAAAGAATTTAATTATATTCTATTTCAAAACAAATTGTTGATACAGACTCGAAGTGTCAGTAATTAGATAATTTCACAGTGCACATTCCATTATCACTGTCATACTTAATGACTGTTTATTTGAAGAGTCCTTCTAGCATTGCAGCTACCCCAGATACTAAATACAATAATAGATGGTGTGATTGGTAAGGTTCACCCATTGCTCTCATATTTAAGGTAACGAGCTCTAGAGAAATTTCTACTCAAATGGGGAGATTTAGATGGCAACGATTAAAATGCTGGCCTTAATGAAATTGGTAATAAAATACTCATTGACTTCCCAGGGTTTAAATATAATCAGTTCCTTGCAAGTAAAGTTGATTAGTGACATAAACCAAGTATTAAACAAACAATTATTATGAGCTGTAGCCTGACTTAGAGTACTAAAAGGGCTAATGTAGAAAGACCCTGTTTATTCACTCATGGACCCCTTAAAGCTGATTAAAAGAGCCTGCTATGTACACTAAATCTGCACAAAACACTCAGCAGAAAGCTTACAACCAGCAGCCCCTGACCTCTGGAGGTCCTGTCCGTCTCCATACGCCTGGAGAAGGGGATAGGGTCCCCCGGCCATAGCAGGGAGGACAGGAGGTGGGAGCAGAAGTGTTTCACCACATCTTCCACCAGTTCCAGCACTGGGAGGGAAAGGTCAAACCCTGCCACGTCCCTAGGAGGGATGCTGGTACACCAAAGTGAGCTTCTGCTGGGCCATGCCATGGGATTTTGGGTCATTATGCCGTCAACTTCCAGTGGGTCATTTCTGGAGCAAAGCACAAAAAAATCCCACATCGCCTTCTAATCTAACAGAGGTAGGATTTTTAAAATTTTTCATGTTCTGTCTTTTTTTTTTTTAAGAGAGCAAGATATGCAGATAATATAATGATTTTTTTATGATTCTATTAAAATACCGCATAATTATCCATCTATATTTTTGTCATAACGGATTTTGATTCCTTTTTAAGTTGTTGACGATTTTAGCTGCACAGACTACTGCTTAAACCACGCACCACCAGGCATAGTGATTGCCAATCTCATCGCACAGGATTTTATGATTCTGGTGTTATTCAGTAAGGCATGGACTAAATTTAAGCTTGCTTAGTGAGGCTGCTTTGAGGAATCACCCACTGAAGTATCCATCAATATGCATCGAGCTCAGCCCCTTACCAGCTGGAGCATTCAAAGGAAAAGTGCAAGTATCATTATGGGTTAGATATTAAAGATGGTTAGCTTTCAACACACTTAGCTTAGCAAAGTGTCGGGTAAATACAATTTTCTGCTAAGAAAAAAATACTGCTTTATTGGTGAAATGGCACACCACATCTGGAAATTAGAGGGAGCTCCATAAAAAGCTTTAATTTTGACTGACTTACCGGGCTGGAGGAGGAGCCAGGGTTTTTGTTCTAAAGAGACTGATTGAAGGAATGTGGTGTTATTTATTAATAGTGAGATGCCTTTAACAACCACCAAGAAACGCAGACAAGGAAAACACCCACTACATTTTCAGATGTAACTCTTCAAAATGTAGTAGGAGACATTTTTGCCCAACGTGCCAAGAACTATCCTTTTTATTTTAAATTAGATATTAATTTGAGAAAAGGAGCTAATTTGCTTATATTTCTGGCCAATAGAAAAATATAATGCCAAAATGCAATGACATAGGGGATGGAGGCTTGACTCCTTAATACAGAGACAAGCGTTCTCCCAATGTGACTTCAGCACCATAACATGTTCAGAAATTCACATTTTCAGTGGCTTTTGGCTTTGTTTTGGGTCATTGAATGGTCAAGAGCGTGTGCTGCAGCCAGTCCCTCTCAGATGTCAGCTAATAACCCACACGACATTTTCAGTGGCTTTTGGCTTTGTTTTGGCTCACTGAATGGTCAAGAGCTGCAGCCAGTCCCTCAGATGCCAGCTAACAATGCATAGATTATCAGCAAAAATGTGTAATAACCAACTTCTCCCTGGTATTACCTGAGCAACATCTTTGCTTCGCCACTGATTGGTGCAGAACTTGCAGAGATTTAATATCTCCGAGCCTTCAACTCGTGATCAAGTTCAGGGGAGGCTGGTCAAGGGTTTCAAAAGTAGCCAGGCAGGAGGTGAGGAAGAAAGGCAAAAAGCACAAGCTCATAACTCTCATTCCCTTAAAAAAAAATTTGGCCTGGAAGGAAAAAAATAAAGATTAAAATATAAAATACCTAAAGGAACATTACAATATCAGCTATCTGAATATGCAGGATGTCATCTGCAGCCTCTTTTTTCCCCTTAAGTAAAGAAACTGTCAGATAATGGCCAAATAAATCAGTCGGCGTTATCAGCCCCGGCTGCTGCCCGTGCCGCTGAAGTGCAGCGTAAGCTCTGCTCCAAGACTTATGAAGCACTCCCAAATTCAGATTGTTCTCCACGAGGCATGCTGAGGTCTGGATATCATATTTCACTTTTTAATTAAAATATATTTCTCGCTCCCGATCTACAGAAGGAAAAACAACATAAAAGTAATTGAGACTTCACGTTTCACATGTCAAATCATGATAGCTTTTCTTATTCGCTGGCATGCCAAATAAGTACTTATAACAAGATTCACCATCAAAAGCAAGCTGCCTCCTTTCCAAGGATGACGGAATCAGGCTTTGATAAAATAGGAACCAGCTCATGCTCAAAATGAATCTGGGTGTCAGGCTGCTGCACCTTTGCAAAGTCCTTCATCTCTCTAAAACCTGCCATACTTCATTATGGTATATGGTGAAATGCACCAGCCTCTCCAGGCATTTCGCAAAAATCACCTACTAAAGCAGACAGTATTCAGAAATTAATGCCTTTAGTACCCAGGAGCACGACTGAGCCATATATTGCAGGTTGGAGTTTCAAGGTCTCTTTCATCCTTCCCTGGTATCAAGTGTTTTGTTGTAGCCTTTTTGTTGTGGAGAGCTTTTATTTCTATGGGCTTCTCCGCCACTAATACACCGTTAAGAGGAAAGGCATAAAAAAAACCCAAACAAAGTGAAGAAAATAAAGTATTTTTGCTCTTGGAAGGCGCTACGGGTCAGGAGGGACATGAAACCACGGGATTTATCCCTGATGATGGGGAGTCAAAAGTGCCAGTGGCTCTTGGAAGGCGCTACGGGTCAGGAGGGACATGAAACCACGGGATTTATCCCTGATGATGGGGAGTCAAAAGTGCCAATGGTGGAGGGTTGTGGACCTCAGAGGGATGGACTTCACGGGGACCTGGCCAGAAAAAAAAGGTTTAAATTTCCCTTTTATACACACATTAAAAAAAAAAACAAACAAAAAAAACCCAAACAAAAAAACCCAAAACATTAAAAATGAAGCTTCAACATGTACTTTTATTCTTATGGGCATTTTTAACACCACTTCTAGTGCTGGGGGGGGATCTCTGCTGCTCTGGGATGATCTCCTCTTTTAAAACAGATAGCGCAAGACTTACTGCAATTTAAAAATCTATCTGCCTCTGCCATGGTGCCTCGTCAGCTGCAGAGGCAATTTGGCAATATATGCTACGCAAACTTAGAAAATACAGGACTGAATGGTGCAGAAATCATGATTAGTGTAGAAAGATTTGGAAGAAACCCGGGATCAGTGTTGAGGAATGCCAAACTTGCCCATTACCTCAGCTTAATGGAGCACTTTCAAGTCTAAACAATTAATTTTCTGGAGATTTTCTGTAGCTTCCTGAAGATCAGAGCACAAGCACGACCTCCCAACACCAACCCAATTTCCTTTTCATGATAGCTTTTCAATTAGTCTAGGTAGAGCAGGTACTGAAAGCACAGCACTTGCATCAATCTATACACCTTTGCAAAACTTTTCAAAAGCAAATAACCGGTCTCAAGGCTGGATAAATAATAAAGAACGTTATTGTACCACAGCTAAGACATTCGAAACCTTTTCAATTACTGTCATTAAATTTCCTTATTATTTTCATTTGTTAGTTCCACCTCATTTTGGATCCAGTCTTTTATTTCTACATTAAATCTGATTAGTTCAGAGCCATGATCATGCCTCAAGCCCGTGGGTAGCTGGGACATCAGACACAAAAGAAAAGTGATTAGAAACCCCACACTTTGAATACTCTGTCTTGGAGCAACCAAGAGGTTGTTACCGTAAATGCAAAACCAATGTGGCCTGACACTGGTGAAAGTTAGAAGACTAGGAGACATAAAACGCATGAGTTATTTTTTACATTAGGTAGCAAACTGAGTTCTCCTTTAACCACTTAATTACCTCTGGCTGACAGGAAAAAACATTGCTGTGAAAATTAGTATTATCTTTATTATAGATGTGTCCCTGAAGATGCTGATGCACTGACTTATATATCCACGTACGGGGCCTGGAAGCAATGAAATAATTCTACCTTGTGAGCAGATGCAAAGGTTTTGTACCATCGCCAAGGATTTATTACGTAGTTTAACGGTCATTACTTAGCATCATCTGCTCTCTTCATATATTCTCCATCACCGTACCCATTTTCCTCTTTCAGCCTTATTATCTTATGTATATGAACAAAGAATATAAAAGCGTGATGGGCAGTGGAAATATAAACCAGCCCGAACTGGCCACAGGCGAGTCAAGCTCAGCTCCCCTGAGCTCAGAACAGCCTCAGCGTAGGGTGTTTTGGGTGTATGACAAAATTTTGCTTAAAACAAAGCAGGATCTGCCATGCCTTCTCTCTTTGGTGGCACTTTCAGACACCTACATGCTTTTTCCAGCGCCTTCTCCACCCATGAACCAAGGACAACATCGCTGCTGTTCTGCTGAGACCAAGCTCAGAGTTTCTGCAACTTTTTTTTTTTTTTTTCTTTATAAGGCAGAGGTTACTGATGTTAGTGGCTGTTGTCCAGGCAAAGCATCTCTATTTTCACAAGCTGGTCCTGGAGCACAGCTGGACATAAGCACTGTGCAAGCCCCCCAAGTTTCTTGGAGGCTCTGTATACTCCAGAGCTGATGTTGCCAGACAGGAGTGAGAGGTGAAAAAAACCCTCTTCCTTGCTGCTGAGATTGCAGGTCCCTCTGCAGGGAGCTGTGCCCAGCAGGGGAAATAGCAGCGGGCAGGATGTCTGCCCAGAGCTGGCTGTTTGCTCCAGCACTGAGATAAAGAAACGGTCAGAACAACCATCCCCGGTAGCATCTGCTGCCACTGTACGTAGAACAAATCATTAATGTTTCAGAGGAGGAGGCTGGGTATTGCAGGGTTAGCAGTTACCTGCACATACACAAAATAGCCTCTGCCAGTATTCACTTTTCCAGCATCCCATCCATCCAAACACTGTGCAGTTACTTTTAAAAGATGTGCTGCTCCCTCCCATTTTCAAAAACTAGATGGCATTTCTATTGCTTTTAGACATATTAACAAAAAACTTTAAATATTCCAGGACTCATAACTCACTTAGATACTGATTTCTGTATTTTTTTCAATGCAGCCTTGTTACAGTTATCCACAGATCTTCAGAATCATTACTGCACTCTGGTAAGACCCCCCCTGCAGTGCTGACTCCAGGTCCAGAGCCCCCATCATCAGAAGGACATGGAGCTGTTGGAGCAGGACCAGAGGAGGCCACAGAGATGCTGGGAGGGGGGGCTGAGAGAGTTGGGGGTTCAGCCTGGAGAAGAGAAGGCTCCAGGGAGACCTCAGAGCCCCTTCCAGTCCCTAAAGGGGCTCCAGGAAAGATGGGGACAAACTTTTAAGCAGGGCTGGTTGCAATAAAACGATGGGTAACAGCTTTAAACCAAAAGAGGGAAGATTTAGAGTAAACAGAAGGAAGAAAATGTTTACTCTGGGGATGGCAAGACACTTGGCCCAGGTTGCCCAGAGAAGCTGTGGCTGCCTCATCCCTGGAGGGGTTCAAGGGCAGGTTGGAGGGGGCTTGGAGCAACCTGGTCTGGTGGGAGGTGTCCCTGCCCAGGACAGGGGAGTTGGACTAGATGATCTTTAGAGGTCCTTTCCAACCCAAACCATTCTATGATTCTATGAAAATATATCAGAAATAACTGTTCCAAAAACAGGTGGCCTTTTTAAACATGTCTATTCTAAACAGGTTGCACTGGCAAAAGGAAAAATGCCATGGAAGTTTTCAGCTTCACTGTGGTGGCAGAGGGGGGTGTTCTTCACCCCTATGGAGTTCCTGGCAAGATACAAATACAACAGGATAACCAGTGAAACATATGTCTATCTGGGGCTGCGTGTCCATTTTCTTGCATGCTCCAAAATCTACCTGGTCTACAATTCATAAAATTCAACAGGAATCATGCAGGAAAATTCCCAGAAATTTCAGTATGCAAAAATACTGAAACAAACAAGTAAGAAGAGCCTTTGACTTCCTCTGCCCAAACAACGTAGCTCAAAAGCTACTGACTGGCTACTTGCAGTGATTAAATTCCACAGTGCGTTGACATTTGAGCACTTGGGTTACTTTCAATTTAACCCACTTAGTTTCCTTCTAAAAATAAATCCTTAAATTGAGGCCATGCCCTAAGAGAGACCTGCATTAGGCTATAATCACAGTCATGTTAAAGCCTGTCGCCGTGGAAAGGCAAATGCAACCTCAGTTACCTGTGGTGCTGTTTTCCCATTGCTTGTAGGACCTCTGCAACCACGGACTTTGGTCATCACCAGGAGCTGGTGTGCCCATGAGCTGGTTGTTCCCCTTGGCTCTGCCAGGCATCTTTCTCTCCAAAACCTGCAGAAACAGTCACGGCTGAAGTTCAGCCTGTGACAGCAAGTTCTCCCCACGGTGACCTGGGTCACTGTTGAGCCTATTGCATTAGAACTGAAATTAAAAGGGGAAAAAAACAGAGATCGGTCTGAAATAAAAGCATGACTAAATGGTGTGTGGAAACTAAATTGCCATCTCACAGCTTAGTGCCCAGCCCAGATCTGGGTATTATCAGCACTTATGATACAACAAGCCATTGACTCATCAGTGGCATGACAGTTAACGGCTCTGCTGACAAGCATAAATCTATTCCAACACTATTTTGTATTATTAATTAGGAGAAGGGGGAGCTGCATTTGTAGCACATACAAGTGGCTCATCTACTGCCTAATGCGAAAGGTTTTATTTGGCTTGAAAAATCATCTCTTTAAACTGTGCATCAAGGTCATAACACATGGGCAGTTTCATTCACCGTGGCATTTTGATGGTGGCTGCACAAGTTGTGGGCTTACACGCCGTGTCGTTATATCCCACACATCAGCCAGAGAAGCAAATAAACTTTTGATTCATAATGGGAATACAACGGCAGCAAGCTGAGAGCCTGCCCTGAGCAGCTCTAATTAAAAGTATTAGGAGTTAAGGTACAAGCCTGCAGATGGATAGCGATATAAATCTACTCAGTCTCTACAGAAATATTTATCACTATCCCCCAATATTGCTACCTGTGTATGGGTTTGATCAATATTCAGCATCGCCTCCGCTTTGCCTGAAGTCCACGCAATATGCTAAATTAGCTTTTTCTATTACCGTATCAAAGGTATGTTTACATCACAGTAATTTAGCTGAAATTACAGGCAGACCAGGTCTGTCTTGATCAGTTTGTAAAACCCTCCACATTAATCATATTAAAGACATTGCAGATGAACAAATCAGCAACGCAGGCAGAAAACTGGCTGCCTTGGAGAAAAGTCCTCACGTGCTCCTGATGCTGGAGACACAGGGATGCCTGTTTGCTGCTGCAGGTGGCCACGCTACCACGTCACCCACCATGCCCATCCCCTTCCCTGGTCTCCCACCACCCAGAGGTGTTTCACCATCACCAACAACGTTCACCATCACCAAAGCATCACCCAGATGCTGAGGGCTGGTCGCAGTGTTTTGGCCCACACTAGATGTTTTGGCCTGGTTTGAAGACACCATGATTTCCCCCCAGATCACGCAGTAATTAATTTTCCAGATATCAGTCAACAGTGAAAACATGTGGCATTGTGCAACTGGCTTAGGACATGCAGCAGGACTGGTAAGCTCAGATCCCACATGCTGGAACGCCCAACAAAATGGACATGGGTGACTGGAATTGCTGGCAGCAGAAGCTTCCATGCAACCAGCTGAACTTAGGCAACACCTACCCACAAAGGATGGGGTAGACCCATCCAGTGCCATTCCTGACCCCAACAGGTGTTTAGCTCCTGCTTTTGTTCTTTGCTAAGAATGGGAGCTCTTATCTTTGTCTTCTCTGGCTCTTCCACCCTTTGCTGCCCACCAGCCCCTCCTTGTTGGCCTCAGACATTTATTGTTCAGTAGCAATTTCTCCTTTTCTTTCGGTGACTTCTTTTTGCTCGGGATCTTTCTTTCTTTCTGATTTTGACAATTTTTAAATTATATCCTTAAAATAAACCTTACAATCAGCAATATATAAATTATAATTTCCTTCTCCACATGCTTCAACTATTATCTTAATCAAGCAATCATATCACTTCACATATAGCCCCTCATTATCCAAGTCGTGCCCTGTTTGTATTATACCACCCTTATCTGGTGGCACACCAAAACCATCTGGAAAATACTCAGAGCTAATATGATCCTGAGCCCTTAAATACTTTCTAGCTCTTTGGTGCTGCAAGAACTGATTTCTGTGTAAAGAAATGCCCATTAGATGGGCATTGGATCTCCAGGTGATAAGATGGCTTTCTTTTCATGTCTACCACATTATCTGACTTTTTAAACAAGATCCAAAAAAAAAAAAGGGAAGTATCACTCTGCTAAATGCCAGGTGATCCAGGGTACCACTTCATCTTCAAAAGGAAACTCTCTGGAATCAAAAGATCTTTGCTGGAAACACTTGAAAAGTGAAGCTGGCAACATTTGGACTGTTGTTGGAGACATTTTTAAGAGTATAAATTCCCCATGGGATGGCCATGCGTTTGCCTGGGACATGGTCCTTCAGCTCAGAAGTACCTTTAGCAGCAGGCACAGAATAGAATACCTGACCCATCGATGCAAACTCCTCCCTCTCCAATCCCACCTAACCCTTCAGCGGAGCTGGTGAGACTTTCCCAACCAACCACTGCCCAGGAAGAACATTTTTAACACGGAAACACCCCATTTGTATGCTCAGAGCCAGCCCAGCCGCCTGCCCAGCACCTGGCCTTCTCCATGCATTATTAATGAGCAACATCAGTCTCCAGTTTGCAGTCAGCTAATTTGTTCCCACAATCATGATTCCAAATATCACATGCATAATTCAGCAAGTTATTTTAACTGTAGTTAGATAAGCCCGTTAGCCATCATAAATTTAAATAAATTATCGTCTTCTCACACACGAAGGTGCAAAGGCAGAGCACCTTGTCAGGTGAGACACACCTCTCTGCATCTCAGGTAACACCTATGGTACCTGGTGACTCAAAGCCCCATGGCAGTGTGCCCTGAAGAGCCCCTCTCTGGTCTGGGGAAAGGGGAAGCCAGCCCTGGCCACCAGCCCTGCTCCATGCCGGGGACATTTGAGTCACCATGAGTGCCTCATGGTGAGATTTCAGTGTCACCAATGTCCCAAGTTGAATGACAAGGCAAGGCTTGGCTTGGTCCTACCCTTCAGGAGCTATTGGTTTTTGCTCAGACACCTTATTTCCTTTAGAGAAGCCAAACACCTTCATCTCTCACTTACTCCATTCCTTTTGAAAGAGCAATTTAGCAGTAACTCAAGACTTCAGGTGTGTCTCCTCCCTTGGGCTTCTCATTGCAGGATCCCTTTTGGAGCTTTGAAATTATTCCTTCTCCTGCATCTTGGAGAAACAACAAGGTGTGCTGCTGCCAGCACCCCAGGGCTACGAAAGGAGAGGAATGGCCAGGAGGTCTTCTGTCACTGTCACTGCTTGCTTTGGTCATGGGGACTCACCTTGCTCCAGAGAAGAGGAATAGAATCATAGAATGGTTAGAGTTGGAAGGGACCTTAAAGATCACCCAGTGCCACCCCCTGCCCTGGGCAGGGACACCTCCCACCAGACCAGATTGCTCCAAGCCCCCTCCAACCTGGCCTTGAACCCCTCCAGGGATGGGGCAGCCACAGCTTCTCTGGGCAGCCTGGGCCAGGCTCTCACCACCCTCACAGCAAAGAAGTTCTTCCCCACATCTCAGCTCCATCTTCCCTCTTACAGTTTAAAATCATTCTCCTTCTTCCTGTGTCTCCCCTCCCTGACCAAGAGTCCCTCCCCAGTTTTCCTGGAGCCCCTGGAGCCCTCCAGGGATGGGACATCCACAGCTTCTCTGGGCAATAGCTCCATGTGACCCCAAATTTCTCCATTCCTACGAGGCTCAGGTTCCCCCACCAGAAACCAACAGAAGAAGATGAGATACTGGGAAAAAAAAAAAAAAAAAAACAAAACAAAAAAAAAAACCAACAAAAAAACCCAATGCACAAACAACCCACGTGAAGCAGCTGTTATAAGCACTGATTTTCATAACCTCAATGGCAAGTGACAGTCCGCAGACGTAAATCGTTTGTGGCTTTCGACACACTGCGTGAGGAACACCCTGGTGCTGACACCCAGAGTGGTGTGAGGGGATGTCACGGCACGCTGACAACTCATTTTTGCAGCAAAGCCACAAAGCTGGTGTCTTCATCACAGCAGGATGACAGTAAACAACTGTAAATAATATATAGGAAATCTGATTTTAGGAGGCGGAGAAAAGAAATTACAGTACCAGTCTTCGTTTAAATTGCTGGAATGAGAAATTTTTTCAAGGGTTGCAGCTGAAGGTGCAGGATTTTACTGAACTTTAACAAGTAGAGTGAGGTTTATAATTAAGAACAGGAGTAAAATTGCAAAGAATATAAAATCTTGGGTTTTCTGGGATTAAGGCACTCACAGACTATTAGGGATTAGGATCAGATGCTAAGAGGCAGAAGTAGATGATTTTGAATCTGCCTGTGATGGGGCTTTTCCAGCATCTGGTATCCACCTCCGTATGAAACACAGGAGTCAGACTCCACGAGGGCTGGAGCACAGTCACTCAGGTGATTTTTAACATCCTTCCCTCTGCACAGATGCCACTACCTATGGGTGGAAAGATGTGTAGCTCCTTAATATCACAGATCTAAAGAAGGAGTTTAAAATTAAATTGGTACAAGTTCAGAAGGAGCTTACTTTCAAATATTGCTTAGGAAGCATAAAGAATAAAAAGGTATTTTTCAGTCTAGTTTTCCAATCTCTTTTCAAAAAAAATAAAAAAAAAAGGCAACAAAGGGTATGAAATCTCTGTGAAAGGGAGCCAGCCTGTGGGCTGGGATTATTCTGATTTCTGAAGGAAATACATAATTTCAACTGCCTCCTATCTGTGGGCTACACAGACAGATTCAATAACCTGAAAAATGATGGACTTTTCCTTTTACATTCCTTGCTACCTGCAATCCGTGGCAGATACGCACTCACATCAATCATGGCAGTAATTTTCCTTAACATATCTTTTCAAGTGGATGGTGTAGGGCTCTGCCTTCTCAGTGAGGGGCATTTCTAGGGTAAACACATCACCCTGCCAGGAAGTCCCAGTGCCAGACTGGTATGACCCCCAGTGCTGGGTGATCTCAGTCAGTCTCAAATGGAATTAAGAGCCAACACCACACATACCCTAGCTGGAAAAAACACTTATACCTCTGAAAAAATAGGAAACGTGCAAGAGGATGAATCAATCACAGCCATCCTACAGACAGAGGGGCACACGAACACTTAGAGATGTTTTCTGATCCATCCTGGAAACTCTCATTTTCCCAGCCCTATATTTTTGTCCTTCTTCGAATGCCTTTTTCCTGCTCCTGCTTCTTGTCACCTTCCAGCTCCCATCTTTGTGATTCCTTTTTCACCTAGGTATATCCTTCCTTAAACTCCCCTCCTTCCTCTCCTGCCCTTCCTTATCCATAACTTTCTGTCCCAAGATACTAATATTGATCTATTGATAAGATACTGATATTGCTGAGCTCCCTCATCTTCACTTTCCTGAGGCACTGGATCCAAAATTTTCCCTTCATTCCCACGGTGTTGAAGGCAGAGGAACCCCAAAGGTGCAAGCAGCTCTGTTAGCAAACCCCATAGCACCCCAGGGATAGAAATGGGGGTGAGGAGTCCCAAACAGGGTGCCTGTGTCCCCACACGGTAATCAGTAGGTGGAAGCAGGAGCTGAGGTTTTACCCCAACCCTGCCAGGGACTCACTGCACAGAGCAAATCCCTCGGATCGAAAATGAATCTCAGACCCCAGCAGACTATTGCAAGACTCAGTTAATAAATATTAGTGAAACGCAGAGATCCCTGGATGAAAACTGTAGTGGAGGTGTAGACTGCCACGTTTCATTAATTTCTTATTATCTTATAAGGGCTTCACTGGAGCCTGGAGGACTGCATGAATAGTGCATGAATCTGAAGAGCTTGCTGTCATCCTCACCTTCAACTTGAAAATGTGGCTTGTGGGAATCCGGACTTGAAGGCTCCTTTGGCTGAGGATGGCCAACACGCCCAGGAGCTGACCCCATCTGTTGAGAGGGGGCTGGCCTCTCACACTCTTTTGGAGTTCAGCAAAATGTAAATAAATCACATTTAATTAAGAGGAAAACCCTTCCTAAAGGTGGAGCGAGTGTGTTGGAGTGATGCAGGGAAGTGATGGACTGTGGAGGTAAAGCAGGAGCAGACACGTACAAGGTAGGAGGTGGCAGGAGAGAAGGACACTGCTTTCCAGAGGATACTCCAGCAGGCAGTGAAGCAGCTGGTGTCTAGCACCTCCAGGCTCTCCAGCACCCATAAAAGATTTCTTCTCTCTTCTCACTAAGAAAGAAAGGCTCCCAGCTACCAGAGGAACTCATTAATATTGGGGTTTTCCTCTTCTAGGAAACATGCTCTGCTTCTGGATCGGATGGGATCTGGTAGGAAACACAACACTGACACAGGTGGTGATGCATCACTGAGAAATTGGGTGATCTCTGTTGCTGCTTTACAGGGGCTTCCCAACCAGTCCTCTAATCAGTGCAAGGTAACTCTTACTTTGTTTGTAAGCGCTTTCACCATGTTATTTTAAAGGAAAATTATGTCTCTTTCGTTTAGCTCAGCAGTTTGAAAGTTCATATGTCTGAAACAGAGGAACATCTCTCACCCAGAGAGATAGTAGCAACCAGGTTCTGAAAACAACATTTTAAATCACTGTGGCATTTATTTTCTAAGGATAATAGTACTGGTATCAGCTAATTTGCTGTGGAACACAGTGCTGTCATGACATTTGCGTGGAGAGTGTGGGGGGACCCTTGTGTCAACCATTTAACCTCACTTTCCTGCCATCTCCAGTGTAGTTCTGGTACCCAAACCCACACCTAAGCACACCCTGTACCTTGTGTGCTTTACAGCTGAAGCCAAAGGCCTGGAGGATGTGGGTCTCCAGCTGACCCAAAGAAGAATTCTGGGCAGTGGGTGAAAAACAGCAAATAACAGATTCTGGCTTTGGCCATTCTTGACACTGTATATTTTCTCACCTATAATTTAAAAATTTATCATATCAGAGATACTCTGCTGCTTATTCCAAAACACAATCTGATTTTTACCCTTCTCTGTTCTCAACCAATGATCTCAGAAGACGGGCAAGACTTTAGAAACCATCATGAAAATGCCAGCTGCTACACCAGAGATGGAGCTTATAATTGTTGGGCATCCCTTATCTCACCCCCCCAGTGCAGTTAACCAAACCTGTCAATGCTGTGGCTCTTGAAGAAATACTATTATGGAAGCAAAATGGTTTGGTATGTCAGGCTGATGGTCTCTGATAGTCAGACAGCAGACCCTGAGCAGCTCCCACCAGTGAGAAGGCCATGAGAGCAACCATTTGCTATAGCAAAGGGATGCTGTAGCTCTGCTGTGCCCATTCCAGCCAGAAACGTGTGTGCATCCCACTACCTAAGGCCCTTTCAGATGTTAATGACTCAAAAATCACGGAGCTTGTCTTGGTTAAAAGCCTTTTGGTGTTGCCCTCCCTCACTTCACTGCCTGCTGCTGCTCAGCTTCAGGTGGTGTTTTGGCAGTAATGTTGGCCTTGTACTGCAGGACAAAGATTTAGGGTTTTAATAAATCCAGGGGCTCCTGTACAGACATTGATGAACTTCACATTAGCAACAAGGATGAAACTTTCATTTTCCTCCAAAACCACAGTCCCCACGACCCTAAAAGAAGATCTACTGGGTGCCAGCAGAGAGCACCCACCCCAAGAGAAAGCACCCCCTGATGGGATCCACCAGCCAGGCTCCAGTGCCAGCCAGAGCCCTCAACTCTGCCCCAGTGACTTTACATTGACTTTGGCACACGAGAGGAACTTGGGGCCGTTTGCTTTCTCTGCCGACATTGAAATAACTTTGTGGTAAGCAACCTACAGAACCCCCCGTGCTCCATTTACCTCCCCCGGAACGGAAAGACTGTGCAAAGCACTTTTCTCCATCCAAACATATCATGGAGATGCAGTAAGCATCTTTGCTTCCTAATTGAAATCATACATCACTTACTTAAGTGATACTAAATCAGACGCAAACACCGCCGGCAATTCAAGCATTAATAACCAGTTCCCTGCTCCAGAGACAACAGGTCCTCTGCCAGCATAAACCTCCCAGCTTCCCATGAAGCCAGCCCCAACCCTGCTCCTGCCACCCTGTCCCAATGGGCACATCAGTCCCACAGACATCTTAATTTTATCTTAATTTTAATGGCTCAGTGTAACAAGGAGGTTGAATTTTGCAGCAGTGGCACCCATGTTGGAGAAGAGCCAGTGCCCATCCTGGTCTCCCCAACCACATTTTGCCCCATGTCTCTACCTCAGCTGGTGGAAGGTGCTGGGAGATGGCTGGAGCTGAGCCGTGCTTCCTGTGGGACCAGAAGAATGGGGCAAGGGCACATAGAATTGATTCATAAAATTATCTAGGCTGGAAGGCACCTTTCAGGTCATCAAGTCCAAACATCTCTGCTTGCTTTTCCCCACAGCCAGGGACTGCACAACCTCCTCCCATCAGCCCCAGGGCAGAGCAGACAAAGGCCACCTCAATCAAACATCTCGTGGAGGCAAACTACAGCCCACCCCAGCAGCCTCCTGCCCAGGGGACAGAGCTGTCCCAGCTCCCTGTCCCACATGAACCCCAGCCCCACAAGTGACATCACCTCTGAGGCAACTGTGACTTGCAGGAGTCATTCAAGGTATTTTTATCCAGGCCAGTGACCTGACCCACAGCTCTTGGAAGCAACAACTGACTTTATTTCATTGCTAAAAAAAAAATAAAATTATTACAATGGATTTTTAACTCCGCTTTTGGCAAAAATACTCTTTTGTGAGAGTCAGAAATAAGCTCTAACTCAGCTTTCAATGTGCTGCTTTCAACAGATACCTGTTCCTGCTCTGCACAAAAGCTCCATAGCTTTAAACATGAAGAAAAGATCACCTCGGTCCCTTAAGTAGTTTTTGCATTACTTTCCCCATTAATTCAACATCTTATACCCCAGCAAAAAGGAGAGCCCTGAATGTAGCTGAGCTAATATGCAGCAAGCAGTTAATTTAACAAACTTTTCCTCTTCAAAGGCCAGCTTGGACCTTGGCTGATGCTACTGGAAGAGCTGCCAGTGGGAAATGGAGAGTTAACACCCTTGAGCTCTCTCCTCTCTCTCCCTATTAAGCGCTGCTAATAAAGATGCCTTTTTAGTTTACCTGTCCTGTGTGGCTCTCCTCTGCTCAAGCCCCATGTCAATAATAATAATAGTTATTATGCATAATCTCTGTCAATTAACTAATTCACGAGACTATTCAAATGGCCTTATGAGCTGAAATGTAATTTTCTCATTACTGAACCCACTCGACTGTCCTGCCCTGCGCCAGAGGAAAACCCACTGCCTAACTTCATCTCCACTTCCAAAACAAGGTGGTTTTTCCCTTCCTTTGATTTCCATTTCCCATTCAGCTATTAGAAGAAACCCATTCATCAAAGCTATAGGTTTTCCCTCTGAAAACCTTCAGCTATTAAAAGCTTTTGACTGAAATATAACATATTAATGGAAGCCGTGATTGCACAGCCCTCTGCTGACCTTCCATAGGCTGAAATTGCTTATTTTGCTAAATTTATTTGCCACCCATTTATCAATCTAAATCTAAGGTGGTTTTAAAGGTCATAAACCAAACAGCCGCTGAGATATGATTAAAGAATATGGAAATAAATTACAAACTCATAATGTTATCCCTTCCTGTGACTTAGTGGCTGGAGCTCGGATGAAGTATGGGAACTTGTTTAACATCTTACGTATTTGGGGATTCATCCACCTCCGGAGGGTCGCTCCAGCTCCCTTAATTCAGAGCGTGCTGCTTTGTGCCTGCTGAAAGGAGGATTATAGGAGGCAAACTCTGGGTCAGAAGCAGATGAAGAAAAGGCTTGAAGTCTCTCCTTGGTGACCAGACAGCATTTATTAACGGGGGTTAACATTGTGCTGAGAAGTTACTTCCCATTGAATAAGCAGCGCAGTCGTTAACGTGCACCATTCCCAGTCCGCCTCCAAAATAATTAATGGAGCATTAAACTGCCTTAACACTGCAAGATTAGCACTGAACCCACTGAAGGTTAGAGGAAAACCAAGCAAATCTCTATATTTTCTGTCCGAAGGACAGAAGGTGGATCTTAACATGACCTTTTGAGGCATGCAAAGTGAATTTGGGTACGGTAAAATAACAGGGTTTGGAAAGAATTCAGTGGTGAACACAAGGGAGGTGGAGTTTCTGCACAAATGAAGCTGGGGAGAAGAAGCATCACCAAATGAGCTGCTTGAGGAGCATCAGAGGCAGCGTCAGGGCTGAGAAGGCATTTATTTGGGAGCAATTAGATATAATCACAACAGCAGTGGCCACAATCTCTTCTCCAGCTGCTACCCAACCCCTATCCATCAGATGCTCCTACCACCAGCTGCAGAAACCAAGGGACACCATGGGCATCTGTGCCCAGGTCCTGCCCTGGCACGGGACAGGGCTCCTTCACTCCGAGTCAGACCAAGGAACACACACAGACCCAAAATCTCCCTCTCCAAGATGTATGAAAATTAACCAGCAAACGATATTGGCCGTAAAAACAAGCTGCCAGATGAGAATTAGGCATTAATTCCTACATGTCATCGCAACAATTTTGACTTTATTACCAGAAGCTTCAGTGAAATGACTGCGCAGCCACTGGTGAATTTAAATTCTTGATGAACCTGTAACTGCTTTGCCCAGCAGACCCTGGGAAGCGCAGGGAAACCCTGAAAAAATCAAACACTGGCTCCAGAAACACGGTGCCTTTTTTGCTCAATATCAGTTGATCTCCCAGGGAACATTTTTCCACGTAACAAAAAAAGAACGCTTTCATATTTTTTGGTATTTTTTTCCCCCCAAAGCAGATCTACAAAGAAAGACCTCCAGATATCTCTGGCAGGAGTATTGCAGGTAGCGCTGGAGAACGATGCAGCCCGAGGTGCAAAATATGCACAGAGCAGTTCCCGAGCTGTGATCACTTCTAGCTGTTGGTTTTGGTGCCTTTTTTTTTTTCCTCCAGTCTAAATTGATTAATGAATTATTAATAAAAGAGAGACGTGCATAGCAGAGAGAGGCCGTTGCATAAAGACCTCTTTAGAGACAACAGGATGAAGATAAAAACAAGCAAGGCAGTAAAAAGGTAAGATGAAAGCAACCAGCAGCCTTGTGAGTATATTATAAGTAACAATAAAGCCAGCAGAGGAAGAGGAAGGCTGACACAGCCCCTGCAAGGGTGCTGCAGAGATGGGTTGTTGGAAAAAAAAAATAATATATATATGTACCCAATACACTCTTGCAGCCAGAAATACAACCCTGCACATCACAGCAATAATATTAAAAATGTGCACATGTGCAATCTTTCAGGTTGTTTTATCTCCAGGTTTACTCCAAGGCAAAGAATCCAGAGATAAAATAGAGGGTGTGAAAGATGGCTAATAGCAATTAAGAAAAAGAACAATGTTTGTGGCTTGGTTAAAAAAACCCCATCTTTTCTCCTCCTCCTCATCTAAACAAGCAGCTCTGCCAGAGCCAGCACAGCTCCTGTTTGCCTTCCAAAGCCCCAGCTTTGGGGAAGATTTTTGCTCACCTGCAGCATCCCTGCGAGCTGATCCCCCTCCTCTGCTGATTCCCTGGCACTTAGCGAGGAGCTGAAGTAATGCTCCAGCCTTTCCCATACCCTAAAGCTCTGAAAAGGATTTTCTCCGCTGTCTGTCACCACTAAATTTGTTGGAATATCGTCACTTCAAAGCCTCTACTATTGGAAAACAGGGTTAAAATGTGTGAACAGGCTCAAAAGTTGCAAGAGGAAAAGATACACCCTCCCGTAAGCATCTTCACCGGCAGCCTGAAGTGTCATTTCTTAAGGAAATCAACCTAAAAAAATAAATCAGTCCATGCTGCGACCTGTGTCACTTATGTCAACTTTTAGCCAGTTTTTAATTCTGCACTGTGTAGATCCTAGTGGTACAGAGGCTATTCTGGGCTGAAGGGATTGGGAAGGGACCAGGTGTTGGGCAATGGATTGTACTGACACAGATCCAGAGGACGCTTCGGTGGGTCAGACCCAACATTCAAAAGACATTTCAGCAATTTCTCCAAGTCCAATTAGCGACTGATGCGCGATGCACTGAGGAAGCCTGCAGTTAAAGAGTGATTTCCTATTAACACCCATTACCTGCAGGGTTTGACATCTTTTCAGCTTAAAATGAATTGTAAAAAACCTGTGTTTGAAATCAGGGTCAAGAAAATGAATGAATAGGCATAAACAGCATTTTACAACTATCTGTAATGGAGACTCAGCAATAAAAAGTAAGTGACTTAGAAAGAATACACAGCAATTCTGAATTATATGATGACAAAATTATGTCTTGATTGACCCTTTGCTTTAATGCGTGCATTGGCTGGCACAGTTGGATCACAGAATTTCCTTTGAATATATTAACATTTATTAAAAAAATGATCAATTTTCAAGTTATGAAATGCCTCCCTAATTTACTACAGTGCAATTTAGTGCTAGGGAGCCAACTGCTTTTCCAGACAGACACCCTGGGAGTTCATTCTGGCATGTCATTCCTTTCAAGAAAATTATTTGTTTGAGTTTTATAATAATGCTGCTGGGGGCGGCGGGGGGAGGGCGAGAGCTGGGGGAGATGGTAGAAGTTGGGCAGAAAGATTGTAGTGCCTGTAAGGACCACACTGTTTCTTAACCCCTGCTCTATAATTAAAATAAAAAGAGATTATTCCACTGTGAAAGCTGCATACAAGAAAGAAATCTGAGAGCAATAATTTTAGGTCATTTTTGAGGCTGTTACACTCGGGCAGGTGGAAATTAGGGCCTAATCCTGACCTCATAGACATACGCAGTGAAAACATCCACAATAAGAGTGTTTTCTTGCTGTTAAGCACCTGTAACACTCATGAGCTGAACTGGACACACACATGGAACATGTTGTGCCTCTAAGACCCGTCCACCTTCTCCAAAATAAAATAAGAAATCCATAAATCTCCACCCTGCCAACCGCCTGTTCCCTTTCCTACCATCAAGGGGATGAAGATCTGGAGTCCCATCCAAAACACCATGGAATGAACGATGCATCCCACCAACTAGCCCATAATGGTCCAGGAACAATGATTTCCATCCCCTGTGATACTGATGGACATGAATTAAGCATCACCACCGTGAGCAGATGGAGACCCAGCTCTCCTCTCCACCACATGCACTTTGGGCAATAGCTTCACTCCAGCACCAGAAGAAACTCCAGTTTGAAGAAGTTGCACCCAAAACTCATCCCAGGGGTGTCCAACCCAGCTCTTCTCAGCCAAAAGCCTGTGCACAGGCAGGGAGCTGGTCTGCAAAGAACCAGCCCTCAAAACATGTGTTTAGGGCTCAGGTACATGAATGATGGCTGTGGGTCACGATTCCCACGGGACGTGTCCCTTTTGATCTGTGCAAGACTGGAATTACAGGAATTCATAAAGCCAAAGCAGCAGATCAGGTGTTTATTTGATAATGCACCTTTCTTCAACTGAAATAATCACCACATCAATTAAACGCACAGCTTTAGAAAAATACAGGTTTCCAAGACAAAAGATCTTCCACCTCACTGCTGAGATTTTCCAGGCTGCCAGGGGTTTGATTGCCAAGATCTCAGTAGGAACTGAAAAAAAAAATCAATTATTGACGCTGGGAAGCGGTGCTTACAGCCAAGCTGTTCACCTCGCTGGAGAGCTGGCAGCAAGAGAAAGGGCTCCACGGCTCTGAGGAACATCTGGAACCCAGCTCTGATCCAGCAGCCCCTGCCCCAGGAGGCACCTCCCCAGTCAACACGGCGTGGGAGGCACTGGGCAGAGAGAGGGGATGTTCTCCAAACCAGTTCAATCACAACTTGCAACACATTTGGCTCCCGATCTATCGCATCTATCCCCCTTGACTCGTTAAACGCTTTGTGGAGGTTTGGAGATTCAGCTTTCCTGTGTGTTACTACTAATTGCCTCACTCCTCAGCTGTGCCACAACAAACCACCCTGAAACGCGGTTTTCCATTAGCACCACACAGGGATTGACTAATTAGTCAAAAAATAAGATTTTTTTCTCGCGATAACATGACGTAGATAATTAAAACTGAAAAGCTACGACCAAGAAAGACAATGTTTTTCTTAGCTAAGCTCCAGCTTTTGGCTGGGTTATTCCCATCACACTTCTCCTTTCCCCCTGCCATGCCCAAGGCATAACAAACACCAATTAGTTGCTAAGTGCTCACACAGTGGGATACGGTGCCATTTCTGTCCCTTTTGGTTTAAGCAACAAACTCAGTGTGCAAACAGGCTCTGAAGCAAGGGAGCAGAGGGGAGAGAGTTCTTAATTTGGGAGGGCCTCCATACTTCCCTGGACAATAAGTCCACAGTTCAATACCTCTGAGAGGTGAGAAGTGGAAAAGGGAAAAAGAAAAAAAGGGAAAAAAGGAAAAACAAAAAGGAAAAGGGAAAAAGGAACAAAAGGAAAAATAAATAAGAAAAAGAAAAAAACAGGAGAAAGTAAAAAGGAGAAACGAAAAAGAAAAAAAAAGCAAGGAAAAAGGAAAAAGGTGCAGGTACTTCAAAAGAAAGTAAAGGAATAGAAAAGCAGCAGGAGAAGTATTTAAACCATCTCTGCAGCTATCGTGCTACCAACTTAGGAAATTCTTATGTGTGTAAGAGAGTCATCTTGCACAGCTGGGATTTCTACCCCAACACTCGATACGGGCAGCGTGGCAGAGCGAGGTTACAAAAGGGTCTGATGAAAACACTGTTGGTACCAGCAAGGCAGGAACTTCTGTTAGATCCTGGCATCTAACAAAGCCTCTCCTGGAGCAAAGCTGCAGATGGAGGCATTATAACCACCAGCGACCATCACCATTGCCTGCAGCCACACAACCTTCCCTTTGAACGAGGCTGGGAGTTAAATACACAATCCTCCTTGCTATTCTAGCAATGAACTTGGGTTGCAACAGCAACAGAACGTGCTTACTTATTTTTTACAAAGCATTAAGTAATAGGAGGATTCCTGTAATTGCAAGCAGGAGCAGAAAGAAATCAGGAGAAGATGAGACTGACTGCAGCCATCTCCTCCACACAGGTCGTGGTGTGGTCTGGAGAGGCACGTGCCGTGGAGGAGGCAGCAATCCTGCCCTGGGAGAGACAGGGGTGAAGGCATAACTCCAAAACTGGGAGTAAAAGAAGCAATTAAAAGTTAGATTTATGGTCTAAATTAGCAGGGATTACTCAGAAGTGAATGAGGAAAAGATTGAGTTGGGCCACTACTAAGCACCAGTAAGTGGGTCTGTCTGACCACAGAGCCTGAAATCCATGAGCTCTTGGACTCCCAGAGATTTTGGGATTAGGCACGGCCTCTCCATGCATTTGCTGACACTGTGGAGCCGTGAATCCCATTTCACAAACCCCTCTAACCCTTTGAAAGAAACTTGTCCCTATTTTCTTTCCACCAGCTTCTGCGCTGATCCATTTGCACCAGCTCTCAGTTTGTTTCCCAGCTCCATGAGCTTCAGAATTTGGAGCTCGGGGAACGTGTGGACCAAGAAATGCCTTCCCAGATCACAGATTAATATCTATTTCCATCATGGAAATTACCAGCACACGTCCACAGACAGGCCTGAGCATCGGGCTTCCTCCAAAGGAATGCAATCAAAAAGTTCTCCTGACTCCTTCGCCGTATTTGATAATACTCGTTCTTTATGCGCAGGCAGGAGAAGGGGAAAGGAAGGTATTATCTCATTACTGACACTGATCACAGTTCAGGCACTAAATCCTGCCTAAGAGAACATGCATCAAAATATTCATAACTTGATTGCATGAGAAGAAACTATTATCAGTCTGCGGCGTCGAGAAGCATTGTCCTATGACATTCAGGAGAAGACGACCAGAGCATGCCCTTCAAGTTTTACGACTGAGACCAAAATTCGCCAGCATTTCATTATGATCTTATTAACATGATGAGATCAGGGGAAGAGTGTGGCAACAGGCAGAATAGAATTTTATTATTATTATTATTATTTCAGCTATGTACCCATAACAAATCAGCTCTATTATGTCCCAGGGCTTTCTCTTTGGCTTTCCTAATCTCATTGCCACTACATAACCTCCAGCTGGCTTTAAATCTGACTGCCATGTGCCACTTTCCTATTTAAATTTCCTTGCTTTTTATCGGCTTCATTTTTTAAGTATATAATTTACATTTGGTTCCCAGTGGCTATAATAAAATGTCCAAGTGAGTCATTCTCGTTGTCCCGCCACAACATGAGGAAATCCCAAATGATGTGATTTCTTCTTCCCTCAGCCTTGAGTTACAAGGGACAGTACAAGCCAATTTATCCTGGTTCCATCAGAACTTTGGGCACTTGAGACTATTTTGTTCTAAGTAGATCAGGGAGTGTGGATTATCACGGGTTTGTGTCTGTTCAGATCACAGATATTGGACATTTTTCCACTAGAACAAGGTGCAGATTTCTAGCCCATCCTCTTGGCTGCTGCCCTGCTGGGGTGACTTGTTTCCTCAAACCATGGCCAAAACTTCGGACCTGTCCATGCCTGAACATTGGTACCAACATCTCCTAATCCCTGGCTGTGAGCGAGGGACTAATCCTTCTCCTTCACTTTCTCTCTGGGTAAAAAAGAAGCAACCACTCTCCTGGTATAAATCACTGTTGACGAATTACATCTTTTTTTCCAGCAATTATGGGATAAAACAGATTAATTCAGTAAATCCAAACACTTTCTACCTAGATCCCCACACCACAGGTCTTCAGCTGAGAGCCACCACTGCAGCACAGGGACCTGCCATGGCAGTTTCCTGCTGCCCTTCCAGAGAGGCACAATTTGGGAAGCAAACAAGGCCGACGTGCCCCACACTTGACTGACGAGGACCAAGAGAGGTCAGAAAACGCTGGCTCTGCACAACTCCTGGGGAACTCCAGGCCAAAGTCCTTCATGGAGGATGTTAAGGGACCCACAGATTGTGTCACCAAGGAGGAAGATGCTGCAATTTACTCTCTGTCCTCCTTGATGTAAATCCTCCTCTCAGGTGCAAGAAAAGATGCCCAACCTAGAGCCCCAGAGACTGCAGAACAGGTAAAGCTGCCATGATAGGCAGGTTCCTTCCCTGTACAATCTTTTCAGAGCACTGTTCCTAACAGACTCTGTGAAATCTCTGGCACATCTTGAGCACAAGCTCCATGATTTCACATGGGAAAGGGGTGCTGAGATGTCATTCATCCAAGAGAAAGACATTTGAAAACATCATTTGTGCGCCCTGGCTCCCCACGTGGACCCTGTCACTTGGTTCAGAAGAGGTTTCTGAAGACGACGTGCTTATGGTTTCTATCACACAGCAAGTCTCATCTAGCCCAAATTTAAGTTAGCACAAGCACACGCTCGAGTCCTGCTCTTTAGGAAACAACATCAAACCAGTAACATACCCTCAGCTGTGAATTGGAACCAGCAGAAAATGCAGCAACCTCTGTGGGGCAGCGTGTTCCTGAACTTCCTACTTTTTTGGAAATCTGATAGTTTGGGGTGGGGTTTTGTTCTTTCCCTTGGGATTTAATTTTTCCTTGCCCTGTGAAGCCCTGCAGCTGTGTACATACGTACCAAACACGTGCAAGTCAGACGTGAGGACTTGCTGCTGCGGCTGCAGAGCCCCGTGACGAATCCAACCATTTAAAAGTTCCCTTGAGCGCTTGCTAATACTCAAATATCTACCTAACACCTGGGTTTTGTTAAGTTTTCTGGTAGCGTGGCTTTCGAAACCCTATTACTACATGCTGGGGTATGATTAAGGTGTTTGGCTTTCCATGGTAACATTACTCATCTATAATCTTGTTCCTTAGCGAGATCTGAGCCAACCGTCCCAGTAATTTCCTTTAATAATAAGTCTTCAGGAATAACTCTGCCCTTTAAACCCAGAATCCGAGGCAGCACGTGATTGACAGATATCACGGCTTTCAGCTAATTGAATATGCTGAACGCTCAGCCGTGGGAGGGTTTTTAAAGGGAATAATTATAGGTGCCAGACTCCCCGTAGCTGCTCTGCCATCACCCAAAGGTCCAGCACAGCCCCAGGGTGACTCTGGGGAGCAGAGGAGATGCTCTCCCTCTCTACAGGGGGGGCTCACCAGGCTCCCCCCCACCTCACTGGAGGGAAATGGAACTCCACCCCCCAATTGCACAAAGCAATTAAGCATGCTGTGTTAATTAGTTACAGCAACGATGATGATCTAGACAAGGAATGTGCTATTCCTTGTAAAGGGCGCTGCCACCGAAGTGTTAATTTCCTTTTTTAAGATTAAGCTGCGTGGGGATAAATCAGTGCTGCAACCACCCCAAAAATACAAATCGCCGTGCAAAGATCAGAGTCAGAGGAAGGGAGAGCGAAGGGCTGGGATATTTTGCACAGACTAGACAGCCTCGCAGTGCTTGTGAGAAAGTCACAGAGAAGCACTGGGTTGCATCAGCTTAATTTCTTTTTTTTTTTTCTTTTTTCTTTTTTAAGGTGTGAAAGCACGTTCGGTACATCACAGCCCTGAGCTGGGCTTAGGCCTTTGGACAGCACCGTAATAACATTATTTACAGGGAATTACAGAACTGCAAAAGGAAAGGCACGTTGCCACTTTGCAAGTGTCAGAGAAGCTGAGCTCTTCTGCAAGTCTGTCACAAGTTCAGCCCCACCGCTGCGGCGCCTGCTCTTCGGGAGACAGCCCGTGCAGCAGCAGCAAAGGCATTTGAAAGCCCACCTCCAGCAGGGATGATTTGTTATGATAAATCTCAACCAAACCCAGCGTTTTGCCAACAGCACTTGGAAGGCATCCACGTTTCTCTTGCGCTCACGTCCCACGCATCCCACTGCTACCCTTGTAATAAACGTATTCAGAGCTCATAGCAGTTCCCTGCCTCGGATTCAGACCCTGTTACAGCCAGGGAAGACACCTGTGTGGACTGGAAAACACATACCTAATTTAACAGTCTCTCTCTCCCCCTCTGTAATACAGAATAAGTCAGGGCTTATGCATGATTTTGCTGCAGAGCATCTCATCTGCTCTAGAGCCCCCAGGTCAGCTGTATCCCAGGGCTCTGTAAATCCATGCACTGAGATTTGAACAACAGGCTCCCTGGAAAGAGAAACAAGGCAAAGGAGGAGAAAAAAAGGGGCAAAAGTTTCATTCCTGGGAGGGGAAAAAAACCCCAAACAAACCAAAACACAAAAAAAAGATTGACAATGTTTTCAAAACTAAACCCATTCACACGGCGATCGAGCCTCAGGAAAGTTTTAGCCACTCAGGGCAGAAGAAAGTGTTTCCATCTTTTAGCCAGAGGATGCAGGTGGGGATATTCTGGAGAAAATTACAAACAGATTGTCAGCATCTTGCAATGTTATCTCTGTGTTATTGTAAGTGGGTCTAGGTACACGACAGCACACCCGAGCCCAGATGGCCGTCATTAGGCACAGAAATTGGAAATAACCCCGTTGCTGCCAGCCCAGGGCTGCGCTCCCAGCCCTTGGACCCACATTCCCTGCAGGATTAAGGTCCTGCTGCTGAAGGAGGATGCGTGGATCAGTAGCACGGACAAGGAAAGTTGTTCTTTCAGTTCAGCATCAAATAAAATACGTGTGGCATCTTGCTGCTAATGAAGACGCACATCACCGGCAGGGCCACTGCATAATTTAGCACCACAAATACCATCTTCCTCCGCAGTCTTCATGATTGTCTTATCTTTATTTATAAAGTGTTAATCTGCGTAAAAAGGGGGAAAGACAAAATTTCACGTGCAAGAACTAAAATATGATAAAAATAAAAGAAACTGTCACCGGAGAGGAAATGATTCGACTATATTTTTTGGCAACTTTCAATTGCCACATGTTCCTGAAATTCTGAGTTTTGTGGCAGTTGTACTCAGCACATGGGCTCTGGATCTTTTTTTAAGAGGTTTGGTGGTAAGAGGTGGTACATTACAGCTACCATTTTTGTAGTGAAGACCTCGATCTGACCACAAATGGTAAATTCTTGTATAAAAATCTGTAAGTGTCCCTCTCACCAAACAGAAGAAATTGTGACATTCGCATATTCTCACGCAAAAGCAAAAAGACAATCTTTAGCAGACCAGAAATGAAACAAGCAGATTATATCTCCAGAGATAGGAGAATATGTTCGGAAAAGCCTTTAAGTATCTCAAGAGCAAAAGGGTTATTTGAAAACCAACATGTCAGTCAGACATTGTGACATGAACATGCTGGTTCCATCAACACCTCTATAGTAAATATTTCAAGATAATCTTGTCCTGAAATAGAAAGACTCGCTACTTTATTCAAATTCCTTCATTGCTGTTGGGTTCCTAACAGCAAACTAAGGCTCAGCATGTTCAGGGTGTATAATCCTGGGGCTGGAGGAGAACACAACGGGGTTTAGGAGAGGTACATCAGGCTGAGGAAGGTTTGCTGGTAGGGCGTAAGAACTGTCAACCCCAGCTGCCTGTTGAATGCTTACACGAGAGGTACCTGCCCATCTCCTGCCCTGAACACTGATGTGGCTCCATCTCTCCAAAAAAGGCACCTCAGAGGAACAAGTTCCTTTAACAGTGCTGCACACAGTGCTCAGTTTAATTTAGCCTGCCTTTTTTTTTTCCCCTCTCTCGATATTGTTTGGTTTATTGTACCAAAGCTGGTGGGATTGCTTCTGAAGTAAGGTATAATCCAGCATCAGAGCCTGGACCATCATCTCTAAAGCCTCAGCCCTCAATTACCCAAACATCTGTTTGCATTTCAGCATAGAGAGAGAATTAAACCACACTCAATGCAACAAGAAACTGGACAGAAACACGAAGACTCATTCATTCTTCCTGTGGTCAAGGCACCAAACCCTTCCTGCAATAGTCACACTCTTGTCCTGCTTTTTGACATCTTGGACAAGTTGTTGGTGCCACCACTAGATCAGCAGAGCTTTGGTAGGGCCCTTACTCGTTACCACTACTAATGTCAGGACCTAAGAAGCTTTATACAACCTTAGAATCATAGAGTATCTCAAGTTGGAAGGGACCCCTAAGGATGTCCAACTCTCTGCTCCTCGCAGGACCTCACCATGAGGAAGAACCCCCACGTGGGTCACTCCTGCATCCATCACTGGATGGAAATCAGAGAGGCCTAAAGGAGGTACAGCACTTTTATTAAATGAATAATATAAAAGAATTAAATTAATTCAGTTCAGTACAAAACTTCTAAGGATATTCCACTTATGGAGAGCGGCTTCAAATATTTAAGACAAGCAGTAGAAATAATCATGAGTCACCATCCAATATCATGCTGCTGCTGCTGCTGAACCACCACTTCTTAAACGTTGTGTCATCTCCAAACTATCCCAAAGTCTCACTGGCATATTTTTAATCAGAAACCATCTGCTCTTTTCCCCTCTGGGTCCTGCTCTGTGTTCTGGGACTGGCATGTTACAGAGAAATTAAGTGGGAAGTCAACCAGGAGGCCTGGTAGGTGCCACGATGGTCATTTTCCTTTGCTTTTAATAGTTCTGATTAACCTTCATTAGGAAATCAGTCACCTTAATCTTGGGAAAAGAGGCGTGTTAATGACTGCACCAATTTAGTGAGTGTTTTAAGTTTTAAATCGAATTTTTTTTTTTTTGCATGGAGCATCAAGAGGAATAGCATCAAGGACTGATGTGCTTCAGAGATACATCAGAGACCTTCAAGCATTAACAGAGCTTGGCTCTGAGGGTTCCCTGTTGGGAGTTACAGTCAGTTTTAAGAGAAGTTAATTGCTGCTGTAAACATGAAAACGAATCACCAGTACAGGGTTGGCTTTAGTTGCTCTGGGACTGGGATTCTGAGGACAGGGGATGGGAAACCCTCTCCTGCTCTTGGATGCTATACACTATATATGGCACCTGTGCATCTTCTACAGCCCTCAGAAGGGTTGACATGGCCTTTGACGGGTCAATAGCCATTGGAGAACCCACACAGAGCATGTTGAGACTCGAAGAAGAAAGGATGACACGTGGATACTGCAGGAGATGTACAAATCCCACAGTGATGCTCACTGATCTGGGGTCATTTTCAGTGCTGACCACTTCAGTGTTTCCTTTAGCACTGGGGAAGGAAGGAGAACTTAACTGGAGATCACCTGAGACCCAGCAGCTGGGAGCTGGGGAACTTTTATGTCTTTCTCAAGTGGAGAAATGTTTCTCCCCCATTCTGAGCCTCTCCCACCTCTTCTAAGACATGTTCTTGCCCAACACTGCAGCGCCACAAGCGTTAGCAATTCCCATACGATGGCTGTACATGTGTGTAATTGGAAGGAGAAATGGCTAAGCAAGTAATTAGGCAAGAAAACTATTTACAGATATAAAATAAGCACTTCTCAGATACCAAGTTCAACAAAGAAATGGGTATTAGCAGCGTGCATGTAATTAATCCATTAACAAATGTTTTGGTATGTATTTCTAAATCTGTATTTACTCAAGCACGTAGCAATCATTTGTATATTGCTCTGGAAAAGGTTAGATGCTGTCAGGTAAAATTCATCATATTACAATCCCATAATTAGCAAGATTTTTTCTTTTTATATATTTCTGTTACCACGCAGTAACATTTAGGGAGATTGGTGTCTTTGTTTTCCAACGTCTTCCTCTTGCACAATACGGAAATATATGTTGGGTTGAGGAAACAGATTTATTTTCTCCAGGGTCAGAGAAAATGCCTGTGATTTCAGCGTTGGAGGTTATTTTGCTGAGCCCCACAAGACTGAAGACTATTTTTATTCTTATAAAGATATTATTACAGCTCAGATGGATTAATATATAAGGGCTCATGATGTTGAAGACCCATACCCAAAGGAAAACAACTCAATTTCTTGAGGTTTTTTTGAAATTAAATTAAAAAGGGTAGGTAAACACCTTTCAGCATCTCCGTCACCTCGGTGAAGGAACCGTGGAGGACCCACTACGGGCCAGTAGCCCAGGTCACCCTGTTCTTAACACGTGGAGAGCCTCCTGGAGCCCCTCCAGCCTCATCCCACCACCCCATCAGCGTGGATCCACCATACGCCAGGACAACCAGAGCCTGCTGGACCAGACACCCAGTTGCATGATGTGGGACAGCCCTATCCCTGCTGGTTCCCCAAGCCAGCAGCCGAAAGCGAAGGTGTGGGCTTTAGGGGATGGCTCCGTGTGTCTCCACCGGGTCAGCTTTTATCTGAAGAGATCCCAACGCTCATTTCTGAACTTATTTTGCACTTCTCCAGCTCCTGGCTGGCTGGAATGGCGCAGTCACACTCCCCCCTGCTGGCTGCTCCTCCAAAAGCAGGGGAGCAGCAGGAAAAGCAGGGAAAAAGAAATTATTTTAATACATAAATTGATATTTTATTTCTTTTTTCTGGGTATTACTTCGGGAAAAGTTGTCCTCAGCAGTGAGGTCTTCACGGCGCCAGCCAGGTAAGCTTGATTGCCAGTCGAAATACCTTCCTCTGCCTTTAACATTGAATTGTTTCTGAAATACAACTTTTACTGAATGCTTTATCTGCTCGATATTGACGATATTGAGACCCTCAAATATTTACATCTTGTTACTCTCTGGAAATATCACCTTCATTTGACTCCAGGTCAGAAAGGAGATCCCAGGCAGGCACATCTGCCCAGCCCATTCCTGCTGGTGACCTCACTGCAGGGTCTTTGGTCCAAGCCAACCACCATCTCAACACCTTCTCACAAACCACACAGCCACAGGAAAGCCCCTCAGATGCCACCACCCCCCCCAAAGTCACCAAACCACTACATGTGAGTGCCCTGCAGCCACCACTGTACAAAATTACACATTTTAAATTAAGTTACACACAACAACGAAGAGCCCCAAAAGAGGTTGTCTCTCAAACTGCCCCAATATTGCTGAGATAACGTGTCACAGAGCCTTTTAGTCATTTTGTGGCATGATCCATCCCAAACCCTCTGAGGATCAAGGACACTTTTTCTTCTCTAGGGAGCTCCTATTCAAATGCAGAGAATCTTCCCCACAAATGGTACTGAAAATGTAACATCACTTCTTGGGAGACTGTGGGTTAATTTCTGCACGTTATGTCCTTTACCTCCACCTCCTTCCCCTCCTCAAACGACGTGGAATTTAATTCTCCTTTTCTGAACATCTGGCATTCCAGCTGCTGGGATTCCCAGTCAGCACGCATTAGAAATTAAAACCTCTTCGAGATTAACTGGTAGAATTTGTCAGCTAATGCTGAAAGGGCAATTTTTAGACGTTGAAAACATAGAAAGGATGATCAGGTGTTCCTTGCCCCAGTGGAAGATGAAAGGCAGCGAGGAGCTAACAAAAATATACAATATAATTCCACTACCTCACAGACCCAGCCGATAACGAGTATCAGCTTTGTGATCAACAAATACAAGAGTCTCCTAATTAACACAAAATGAATTTGAAATATTTCAGCATTCTTGGTACATCTGAGAACCTGAACTTCAGCTCTTAACCCCACCGGCTTCCTTAAATAGCTTCATTGCATCCATTTCAACACTGTTTACAGAACAGTACAAAGTGATTAAATCTGGTTTCACTTAATCTTTAATAAAGCCTCAGTGAGGGCACCTCAATAAGGATAACGCGACCTTCATATTTTCTTTTTAATAAAGATAGGAAATTGCCAAGATTAGTGATTTTCAGTGTTAATAACTTAACAAGGCAATAGACCTTGTAATTAAAAATAAGTTTAAGGAGACTGCTAAATTATTTTGATAATGATTTAAGGACCAATTAGAGAAAAGATCTCTTCTTCCCTTTCTAATTAGATATATTGGAAACAGTGAAGCTGAGAAGTTCTGATATTAACCATTTCTTATTAGTGAGGACATCCATATGCTGTGTATCAGAAAAGTTTAAAAAAAACCTAACAGTTTAGGGATGACTTAGTGAAGCTGAGAAGTTCTGATATTAACCATGTCTTATTAGTGAGGACATTCATATGCTCTGTATCAGAAAAAGTTTTTTAAAAAAACCAACAGTTTAGGGATGACTCCTCCTTAAAGGACATTTGGTTGTAGAAGAAAAGGTGTAAGAATGATGTTATTAGTTCTGCCACTTGGTGAGATCCATGGCCTCAAAGATGACTGCTCTATCAGCCTCACACTGAGGATTTAGCACCCCCATAAAGCTGCTCAGCCTTAAGGGAGCACCAAATGCAGCTCCAGTTTAGATTTGGGACAGGAAAGCAGAGTGGGTGGCCAAGCAGCTGTGGTGGCCTCAGGGAACCACACACACACCATCACGGACACGGGGCAGCACCATCCCTTAGAGCCTCCCCGGCTGAGGGGTATCCCTCTGAGAAAACAACCACAAAAAGCAACCCAAACCCAAAGAAAGCTTAAATCTTCAGGCTGGCCTGGCCTCTCAGCAACAAAAAACCAAATTATTCCAAGACTGCAGCGATCAGTCGCTCACCTGGACTCTACAATGTAAAATGCTCTTGTTTCAACTACGTTTTAGGAAATGGCTTAATTACAGCTTTACAAGAAACTAAATTTACAGTTTGCAGAATGGGGAACGCTCCCATCTCTGCCCTAAGTGCTCCCATCACTTGCCTTGACCCAGCTCTGGCACAGCCCTGGCTGTAAGGTCAACCAGCTCGGTTGGTTGGTCAACCAACCCCAAAATGACTGAAAATCAAGCCAAGAAGAACAAAAAAAGATGAAAAACAGAAAGAGGATTTGTTTTGTTGGGTTAGGAACCCACTTACCTTCTCAAGCCCAGGGAGTGTGGTGTGGCGAGAAGCCAGAACCTCCTCTTGGGGTGTCAGGAGCTCTCAGAAACCCAACCCAGCTGATAGACATACCCTCAGGACCATCCCACCACCACCACCACCTGCAACCTCCACCTGCCTGATGGCATCTCAACCTGGGAAGACCAGCTCCTCCCCCTGGAAGCAGGACGACCTTATCCTTCCCAGGTGACCACATTCCTGTTCAGAAACCAAGCAAAGATTTCCCCAACCTTGAGTTAGAGCTGTAAGAGCATCCCCTTTCTTCTTCTCATATTAGCAGAAGTCTGCACTAGAGCCACAGAAATACCCCTTTTCCCTATTATTGTAGCATTTAAAGTCACTTAAGAGCTATCATGTTTTTCATCTCCTTGTTGTAAATTAATTTCCTGTAACTCAAACCATCCTGCTCAGATGTTCACTCTGCTTTCTCTGTTCACTCTGTGTACAACCGAGCAGCAGCCAAGGACAGACTTTAGCTGAATAATATGCACCGGTGCTAAATGAAAATTAAACTATAAATATTTTAAAATACCTGATTTCCTGGATAGTCAAAGTGAAATGTATCATTTGTTTAAAGTATCCTATTCATTCTTTCTTTCTTCGTTTCATAAAACCCAACCACTAACGAGAACCTACATAAATAGAGCTTCAACTTTCATCTTGAGAAGTTTAATCAGAAAGCTCTTCAGGAATATTTTATTCCTTTTATCAGAATATTGATGGAAACCATAATTCACCTTAAGTTTCCTTTCTTCAGTAAAGAAATTCATCAAGACATTTCTTGTTGGTAAGATCTGACATAAATCTGCTTGCTTTTTCCTCTATTTGATCTCAGCACTTTATGAATTCTTGATTGCCTGCTCTTAATTTCCCACAAGCAAATTCAATTAAAGGAATTAAAAAAACAGTAGTTCACTCCTGATGACCTCATCAGCAAATGGCTCTTTTATTGCACAGTGGATGACACATGCCCCACTCTCTGGGTGCTGGTGGAGCCTTTATAAAACCAGATCACGAGAAACCTTTCCCTTTTTATTGGCTTTGTTAGGAAAGAGCGTTATCAACTCCCCAGCTCAATTCAGCAACGGCATTTTCCCTGTTTGGGCAACAATCCAAGGGCTACTGAGGATGAAAAAATTTCCTTGGGGGGGGGAAAAAGTCAACCTGATGGGGCAAGATTCACCCCAAACACTTTACCATCCTGGAAGCGAAGCCGTTTGGACAATTCCCCAAATAATCGAATTAAAGAATTTCAAGGATTTCAAATTGAAATTTTCAAATTCAAGAGGCCTATTAGAAAATTATTTGTGTAAATATTTAAAAGACTTTTTTACTTACTTGTGAGATAGAGAAGGTTTTGCACGAGAGCTAGAGCAAGCAAATAATAACTGCTCATCCTAAGTGCTTGGAGTGAGGCAAAGCTGTGCTCTGCTAGAGGAGAAATGCGCCCAAGCCATGATTCCATGACCCCAAATACCAGTTCCCCAACCCCATTTATTTCACTACCGATACGAATATCGAGAGCAAAAGGCTCAGGATATGATTTTTCTCCTCTAAGGCAACCTCATGCAAGAGCATCTTCGGAGCAGACAGCTAAATGGACGCTTGGGAAGAGAATTTATTCCCATTTGCAGTGCAGCCAAAGCCAGTTGCAGCCCATTAGGCCTAAATACTCGTCGGTGCACCTCATGAATACTAAATCTGGGGGACAAGTATTGTCACGGAACAGCGTTTTAAAATGCCACGACTGCCAAATAAGCTGCAAAGACGCAGGTTCAGCGCAGCGTTTTAAAATGCCACGACTGCCAAATACGCTGCAAAGACGCAGGTTCAGCGACCGAGTCATAGAATCATAGAATCATAGAGGTTGAGGTTGGAAGAGACCCTTGGGATCATCGAGTCCAACCATCTGCCCTACTCTACAAAGTCCTCCCCTACACCATGTCCCTCAGCACTGCATCTAAACGGCCCTTAAACACAGCCAGGGATGGGGACTCCACCCCCTCCCTGGGCAGCCTGTTCCAATGCCCGACCACTCTCTCTGTGAAGAATTCCTTCCTAATGTTCAATCTAACCCTCCCCTGTTGGAGCTTGAAGCCGTTCCCTCTCGTTCTGTCACCCATTACCTGTGAGAAGAGACCAGCACCACCCTCTCTACAGTGTCCTTTCAAGTAGTTGTAGAGAGGGATGAGGTCTCCCCTCAGCCTCCTCTTCCTCACACTAAACAGCCCCAGCTCCTTCAGCCGCTCTTCATATGATTTGTCTTCCAGGCCCTTCACTAGTTTCGTTGCCCTCCTCTGCACTCGCTCCAGCACCTCCAGATCTCTCTTGTATTGAGGTGCCCAAAACTGGACACAACCCTCGAGGTGTGGCCTCACCAGTGCCGAGTACAGGGGCACAATCACCTCCCTACTTCTGCTGGTCACACTATTTTTGATCCAAGCCAGGATGCCATGGGCTTTCTTGGCCACCTGGGCACAGGCCGGCTCATATTCAGCCGTTTGTCAACTAGAACCCCCAGGTCTCTTTCCTCCGGGCAGCTTGTTAGACCTTTGACAGTTTTCCCTAAAAAGCTCCCAAAAAGCAGCCTCGCCCTCAGCTGCGCGCGTTCCTCCTCTGGCAGAAGTTACAGGGTTTTAAAAGAGCGGGTTTGTTGGGAGGAACAGCTCAAGAGCTGGAAAACTAATGAATTTCTCTCCCTACGGACGGTCTTTTCAGAAGGAGAAACAATTTGAGGGAGAGAGGGCAAGGAAATGCGAAATTTTTCCACCAATATATTAATGTATGGTCTTAAAGAGGAGATTGTTATTCAGAAAGAAAAAAACATTTAGATTGGATTGCCTCAGCCAGAGCTCAGAGCTTTGGAAGACATCCAAGCTGGAATAAGGTCTATGAACAGATCTATGAACGCCAGAAATCAACAAATACGCCTTATTTCTGCTAATTTAGGTCGATGTGAATTTCCTGTATTTTTTTTAAACAGAATTCTAGCTGTTACAGTCAGTCAAGGGGCCAAAAATGTACCATCTACCTCGATGGCCTCATTCACTGGATGGGTTGGAGAGAAAATAACATTTGAAATGAAATTTTTAAGGTGGATATCACTGTAGCTCTGCAATGGTGGGCACTTCAGTCCCTCACCCAGGGGTTTGTGTAAGGTACCAAGCTGAAAGGAAACACAAGTTCTGGTGAGTCTGAACAGACTATTCTCTACTGCCCAAATCACTCCATTTTATACCACCAATATATTAATGTATGGTCTTAAAGAGGAGATTGTTATTCAGAAAGAAAAAAACATTTAGATTGGATTGCCTCAGCCAGAGCTTTGGAAGACATCCAAGCTGGAATAAGGTAACAGATCTACGAACGCCAGAAATCAACAAATACGCCTTATTTCTGCTAATTTAGGTCGATGTGAATTTCCTGTATTTTTTTTAAACAGAATTCTAGCTGTTACAGTCAGTCAAGGGGCCAAAAATGTACCATCTACCTAGACGGCCTCATTCACTGGATGGGTTGAAGAGAAAATAACATTTGAAATGAAATTTTTAAGGTGGATATCATTGTAGCTCTGTGCTGGTGGGCACTTCAGTCCCTCACCCAGGGCTCTGTGTAAGGTACCAAGGTGAAAGGAAACATGAGTTCTGCTGAGTCTGAACAGACTATTCTCTGCTGCCCAAATCACTCTGCTTTATGAATGTTATTTAAGAAGAAAGCTACAGAATTTCTTGGAGGGAAAAATACCAGCCACCTCCTCCAATTCCAACATTTAAACACCCCAAAGGAGCTTTGCAAAGTAACTTTTCCCTTTGGATCCCGACCCCAGCAGTGTGATGCTTTAATCTGGGTACATACAAGTAAGAGTTTCAAGTATCTTCCGTAAGAATTATTAATTATACAATTTAAGTTTAAAAAATTACTTGTTACAGAACTTATTAATTGCTACAGATGAAAAGATTTCATTTAAGCCTTGCTAACTACCCTACATACCATTTAACATATGGATAAAACAAAACTCCAAACACCCTATAAATAGTGAATTTAAGCAGGGACAGAAAAGATGGTTTTAAACTGATTATCCAATCCCAAGTGTAAGCAAGCTCTTTATCGTCAGGTTCTGCATAAAAACAGTGAAATAGTTAAGATAAAAACCACAAGCTTATTATCATCATTTATTTTAAAAACCTTATTCAAAATATTAAGTGATACAAGTCCAAATACGATAAAAATTACTGCAAGAAAAGGGGTTTGGGATATTTTGTTTGTGCTTTACTGTGTGTGGTTATGAAAAGAATGCATTTAACAATAGGATTTAGAATTTTTAGCACTTCATTCTTAAGATAGTATCATGCCTTCAAACTCCTCATGCCAGCAGCTGTAAAGTTGATTTTTTTTCAAAATGTTATGCAACTACTTGAATACCAAGTCATTAATTATGGGGTTCTGATCCACAATTATTTACATATTTATCAGTTTGAAAACTAAATCACAAACAGAATGTACAGAAAACTAATATTTTATATTTTACAACTCATGAAAACATAAATAATGAAAGTACAAAAGACAAGGTAAAAAAAAAATAAAACCAAACCAAAACCCTACTGTACCAGTAACTTCATTTCTGACAAACATTTATGCATTAGTGTAAATCAAGAGTGCTCTGCCCACAGACCAGCAGCCCCACACACCATCACCTTCAGCTGCCTGTTACCCGGCTCAGAATAACAACAAAATAAATTATTCTTACATTTTCAGGCCTCTCCCAATAACATAGCAAACCGCAAAACTGTTTCCCAACTGTCTTAAAATTCAACCGACAGCTTTGATGTACTGAAAGCCTGTCAACTATCTATATTTTAGTGAGATTATTCAATGAGGCTTGTTTTCCATTCATTAATTACAAAGATAATGAAAGTCATAAATGCCATTAGAGAAAAAAAAAACCTGCACAGCCAAGAAGCTGCACACCTTCCCAAAGATCTTGAACATTTTAAAGAAATATATGGTATATAATTTCTGAAATAAAATGGGTTAGACATAATTATTTTTAAATTATTTACTGCATGAACACATGCGGACATTATGTAATTGCCATGCCAGCTATTCTGCCTAAAAAAGGATCAAATTATGCAAAAAGAAAACAGAATCCAAAAAAAAAAAAAAAAAAAACCAAGATGAAAGATTTCCGGCATCAGGATTTAAGCATAAGAAAAAGTAATTATATTTTAAGTTTGCAATATAGTGGGATTTATGAGCCATATAAGTGATTAGCAAAGAGATCATTAATTTGATTTAGTGATGCCAAAGTCATTAATTTATTAGACCTAAAATATTTTATGCTTATTTTTTGTATTACTGCTATTAAGACTGCTCGAGACAGAAGGGATGACGCTTAATGAATGGAAAGAGCACTAATTATTAAACTCTGTACCTTTACAGTTGATATAAAACCTGGCCAAAGTAGCAAACAGATGTATCATGCCCTTGATATTCCATGAGATTTAATCTCAAAAACATTCAAGTCAAAGAGAGAACATCTCATTTCAGTACAAGCAGCACATTTAGAATACCTGAATATCATTACATGACTATGTAGGCAAAGAGTGATAAGTTCAGCAAACTCAAATCACAGTGCTTTCAAAATACGTAGTCATTGGTTATTTTCAGGGAAGGCATTGCTTCGTTAACATTTTGATCTAAACGATGATATTCTACTGTCCTAGAGCACAGGCCGTCCCTCCATCTTCGGCTCTGGACCAATAGGAAGATCTGAAAGAAAAAAAAAAACAGCCAAATTACTTAATGCTACGCAGAAATATTTTGGTTTTGATAGAAAGTTTAAGAGTTCTAGTGATATCAGAGCTCCACCCTGGCATTGCTGTGGCTATAAAGCAGTCAGCCATTTCCACACTGTCCTTGCCACCAAGTCACTCAGTGGCAACCTAAGCTGCAGTTTGGCAAGAAAACAGTGTCCAACCCATAGTTCTTTCAGCAAAGATAGGTGTGCAGGTTCAGAAGTATGGCACATCCAGGCTATTAAACTGTCCCCAGGCAGAGACATTTGCTGCTTTATTTATCTTACCTAGTCCGGCATTTCACCCTTGTTAAAAACAATTGTATCACTGGTGCTGAAACAAAGGCAACAGAAGCAGCAACGGGGTAATTTGATAAATTGTTCCTGCATTACAGCCCAGTGCCCCCTTCAGCGGTATCAGCAGAGCAGTTAAAGAGGCTACATGATAAATCAAAGCACTCCAGTGATCAGGTTTTTAAATGTCTATTATCTTCACCCTATTTAGCCTTGTTTCTTACAGACAGCATCTAAGAATCCACTTTACTAGACAGGGAAACTCTACTGGCAGTAGACTGGCTCTGGCCAATAACACTTCTCAGGCTACTTTTGAGATACAGAGAATTAGCTTGTACTGAAGAAACAGTTACCTGAAAACACTTTGAGCTTCTCTATGTAAAACTGGAAAGAGTGTTAAATAATTTTCTACATGTCTGTAGTTAGGATCTCAAGAATATCTATGATATCAAGACCACCTTAAAGTGAATACTCATTACAAGGATTATCAGAGTTACAACAAGAACATTCCCACGCCATTTGGGATTAAACCTTTCTTAATTTGCTGGTTATAATCCTGTGCAGAGACAAAATTAATCAATCCCCTTCACTCGACTTGGCTCAGGTCTCATTTATAGAACTCGTCATACACTGCCAGTGTCCGTTACTGAATTGATTACTGATGTCATCAATTAACTGATTTTCTAATCGAAAATGTTTGATTCAACTTCATTTTGACTGTGCAGATAAAAAATGACAGTAATGACCTGCATATCAGTGTCACAACAAGACTAAAGGTCAAAGATTTCATTCTCCAAAAACTTCCTCTTATTAAGAAAGAGCATACAAGGAAACACAACTGCATTTTAACTACTAAAGCTGTTTTCCTCAACCTTTCACAGCTCACCCACCTTCCTCTTATTGTGATAGGTGACATAAACAACAGCTACTAAGAAGGCAACTACAACCAGATGAAAAAAGAAATGGCTGTCTTCCTCTTCTTCCTCCAACCCTGTGACAGAAACATCTTTTATCTTCTCATCCAGGGTCTTAATCTCCTCGTTGTAATTACTAATGGTGTCAGAGTCGTCATCTTCTGGCATCTCGAGGTCTGGGTTGTATCTGGAATTCGATGTCATTTCATAAGGACCATAGTCATCTCCTCCATCTGAGTCCATAGTTTCTTTTATGAGGGGTGGTGAACTATTTAGTGTGTCCTTCAAACCTGTTAGAAGATCCTCTTCTTCAATTTTAGTATCTTCAGAAGCATCAACATCCATTTGAGATACTGGACTTGCTGTTACAGCAGGAGAGAGAACGTCCTGTGGAGAATCATCTTTTGCTACAGATGGTTTTACTGCAGTCACTGAATTGATTTTAGCTGTTGTTGGGAATGCCTCTTTTTTTGTTGGGGTTATACTCTGTGAGCTTTCTGTCAAATTTTGGGATCTAGTTAGCGTTTCATTCTCACTTTTAGAAGAAATATTTTTCTGAAGCATCTCCATTCCCGTGGAATCTGAGAAAAGGATGAGAAACAGCCAATATTAAGCACAACTTAACTTCTGTTGTGATACTTTAGCACTAAAAGAAAATTATTGCAAGGCATTTACTTTACAGACAAGAAATCATATGATGAACAGCGCATATTTCACACCACAGACTTTTTAGAATTCATAAGCAGAAATACACAATCCTGTACTTTGGCAACACCAAAAGAGAAGTCTTGAGTGGGACAGGAATTAAAACTTGAAAGCACATGATTTCTAGATTAGCACACTACACACTAAAGTGTCCCTGAAAAATTCAGCATGAGTATTTTCAAGACTCAGAACTTCAGGGACACATCCTCCCTCCCTCTGTGGATTTATCATGTCTTTTAGAATCATACGTGATTAGTATTTTCTCCATCATCAAACTCTTTCTCCCACAGAATTTGCTGAGGTCCCACAGAATTTACAGAGAAAGAAGTTCTCAGTAAGGCTTTTCTTGCAGTTAAAAGTTTTTAATCTTTCACCATTGCATATTTTGCCAACAAAAAATAAGAACATGGTGTGATGTCTCCTTAGTCAGGACACAAGGTCCTAACATCTCTTCCCAGGTCCTCATTTTTATTGAATTCAGAGACACAGAAAAAGTTTTCCAACTTTATGTTAACTCAAATGAAACTACTGAGCCACAGCTTAAAAAACAAAGCTGAATAAAGGACAATCTAACTGCATGTGCTCCTGTAGGAAAGCAAATTGTTGGCAGCAAATTATTATAACAAAGTCAGTCAGCCACAGTGCTAGGTAACAGACCACCCTCAGGCAAATTCCTAATTTCTCCAGTGCTAGGATGACTTTGCAGAACTACATAAAAAACAAGGTGAGCACTAAAATCACATGCAGGACTCATCATCCCCCTTCTCTGTCCAAAGGAAGGTAAAAAAAGATGCAGAGGGAGTTTATAAATAGCCAATGGCTTTTTAAACCTAAAAAAAAAAAATAGCAAAGAGCAAACTATTCATGTTTGGCACCTTAAAAATGAAGAACACATTTTAGATGTTGAGTACACATCGCCATTTAAGTAGGGGAACCATACTTGCCTTGTATTTTGGCATGCCAAACTATTTTTTAATTTTTTATTTTATAAAAGTAAGAATACTTCTATTAAGCGCTCCCACAGAGCTCCCAGGTTCACTGCAAAGTTACAGATGGTAGAAGTATTCAACCAACTGCTTGTGTCAAATTACTCATAAGTAAAATATTACACAGGAGACACTGAATCATGTTATTCATGACACGTATATTTACAGAGGATCAGTTACAACAGACCTCTCCTTGTTGGCAGGGTACACTTTTCCAGCATGAATTGCTCTTTAACCAGCTAAACCAGAGAAGACTCAACTAATTCCGTACGTACAGTTCCTTTTCTGGTGAAGTTTCAAGTCAACTACTTTACATTTAACACACTTATCATTGCTGAAGAGATTATTAGCCTAATTTATCATATCAACAATAACTTGTTCAGTTCTTGTACAGGACAAGTTCAGGGAATTCTTATCTCCCCTCAGGAGTCAACCCAGCTAATTGCATACGTGGAGATAAATGGGGAAAGGCAAGATAGTTTCTTTTATAGGAGCTGGCATGTTAGGAGTGAGGTAGTTAGACCTTACTGCTACCCTCAAGGAATCGACAAAAAGGATTTGAGAGTAATAGTGAAATTGTTTGAAATACAAACAAGCACAATTTTCCTATAGAGCATGTACTCCCCCATTTCAAATTATTGTTAAACTCATTCTGACATGAAAGGCTTAGAAGGATTTATGCTTAAATGCAAGGGACTCCCACCCGCTTCAGAATGAAAAAGAATCATTTCCTATTATTCCTAAAAGAAGTTATTATTATTTTGTTTTAATAGGGGTAGCAAGCTTAGCAACTAGACCACAATCGATTTATGATGTCCACCTAAAACTATCTGGCATTATAAACGGCGGTTGCACTGTTTAGTTACACAACACTGTCAGATGATGTTAGACGTAGTGCCTGGGCTCCAGAGATGCCCCAGCTTCAGAAATAGACGTTAATGTTCAATCGCGGTGACTGAACCAGCACCAAAGTGCTCTGAGTAAACACTATACATAAAAACATCTCACAGGGGCAAAATCCACTTCCAGGAAAAAACTTACTTTTTAGAAAGCAAGTTGTTCTACGATTTCTGAAGTTAATAACTCGTGGTTTCCTACCGGTTTCTGTCCCGCATCCTGAACCTCCTCCTTCATTCCTGCCTGCCCATCAGACCAGCTGAGGGGCAACACAAATAGAGCTGGTTCCGATACACCAACCGGCAAGCAAGAAAGGAACTGCCAGCTCAAAACAGCTTCATTTCCTTCAATAATTCCCTTTCTCTTCACTGCCCGGCCATCCCTCCATGTAAAACAAAGGCGGGCCCGGCCGGCGGCCCCAGAGACATTTAGGCCTGAAAGCGCTGAAGGCGAGCTCGGTGAGAAGCCC